>NC_138769.1:42131970-42166970 GCF_965119305.1 Pelophylax lessonae
AACAATGGGAAATCTTGGCATTGAACCACCACATCTCTCCCCTGTTCACAAAGCGCCTTGTGAAGAGACTGCAAGACATTTTATGAATGGAGGCGGGAAAAGGAAGTTGGAGAGCGAATGACGCTATCCTTCATTGAGCTCTGCGTTTACCATAGTGTCCAGGAGGTATTAAGCAATGACTTTTACCTAATGCAGCATCCATCATTGGATGCAATTTAAACATTACATCCAATGATGTAATGTTTAATCCTGAGGTTAAAAATGTTTATCCTGAGGTTTCATTTAAACATTGTGGGCGCTGAAACTGCAGGAAAACATCTTTTGTACAAATAAAAAGCGATTATTACTAAGATAAGATGTAAGAACCCTTATTTGATAGCACCAAGGCACACACCAGCACAGTGGATCAGGTTGCTATATATTGGCTTAAACAACTGTTGTGATAAACACAGCGATTGACTCTCTTTTTTGTTTAATATACACCTTATCCAATGTCACACGTCTGGCAGTCCTGAAAGTCTGAGTTAATCTGTAACAGATTGTTCTCAGTGGAGTAATTAGGTGCCACTGTGAGTCAAGCAAATGAACACAAGCTTCTTGATGTGGATGCATTCCCTGCACTACACCTGCAAAATGCAGTAAAACAACGTTACAGAAAAACACTAAACCCAATCACAGTTTTTTCCAGAAAAATAAAGGATAAATGTACAAGTTTCAGATACTTCTTGAAGCTGACTGCCTGCTAACATACACCAAGCATCATCATGCAACATTGACTTAAAGCGGAGTTCCGGCCTCAGGGGTCAATTTGAGCTAAAAATACCCCCAGGACAGTCAGGGCTAGTACATTCCATAATGGATAGCCTCTGATCTGTCCCGGGTCGCACTTCCCTGTAAGAAGAAATACTTACCTTGAAAATGTCTTCTCCAGAGCTGCCATCTCAGTTGTGGGCAGCTGAAGCCACAGCGTCCCCTCTTCCGTGACGTCGGAGTCCCACAATGCACTGCACCGGCCCCGCTCGTCACTTCCGGTGCAGGCGCGGCATCCCTGCACAGCTTCTAGGCATGCCCAGAAGCTGTTTAGCAGGGAATGCCACGCCTGCACCGACAGTGACGAGCGGGGCCGGTGCAGGCGCATTGATTCCTGGGAGCGATGACGTTCAGCTCCCAGGAATCATCGCAAACCTGAAGTGACGGCGCGGGGGAGGAAGTGGAAAGAAGGGGAGTATATATTCTTCTAGAATAAGGTAAGTGACCAAAAAAAAAAAAACGCCAGTATCAATTTCTTTTTCAGGTTCCCCTTAGCAAGCGGATTTATCGATTTTGAGGGCGGAACTCCGCTTTAAGTGGGGTACACACTAGTAGAAAATCTGCTGAAAATTCCCATCCGAGGTAAAATCGTACGATTTTCGGCTAGCGTGTACACAACTTTCAGCAGCCGATGCCGACATTTTCAGCGGAAAAAAACACCAAAACTTTTATTGTCCGTCCCCAGCACGACCAATTTTCACTTAATGTGTATGCCGTACATCCACGAAAAATCAGATACGAAAGACCGCGCATGATCTGAAGTTGCTGATGACCCGGAAGTCTAGGTACAAATTTCCCCAAAAAAAAAAAAAAATCGGACGAGAAATTTTGTGAACATTTATGCACTGTCAACTAAAAATGGTTATAACCCCTGAGCATGAGAGAGAAAAATCGGAGGATATTTTGTGTGATTTTCGTCGAGCCTTTAGGTCAAAACGTATACATCTACCGTATATCAGTCTTTTTTTTTTTTTTTTTTTTTACAACTTCCAATACTGGCAGGCTGCTTTTACAATACAACTTTATTTCTTGCTCAATAAATTATATTGCAGTGAAGCAACTTTTTGAAATCAGCTGATTATATGGAAAAGCCTCACACTCCAGGAAACCTCACTTTAATCTCCAGATATAAACCCACTCAGCACCGCCACCGCACTACCAAACTACTTCATCCCTCTAAAGCCACAATGTCTCACTAAAAGGAACTCCGACATTGGATTTAAAACTGAACTCTGGGATAACTAAATATTGTTTTAAATTCAGGAGTCATGCGTTCTTCCTTGAATCTCGGCTTGCTTGATTTGTTTATTCCTTCCAGATCTGTGCAGTAAGTCAAGTGTGAGACTTTCCCTCTTTGCAGGAGCTTCCTGCAATAAAGACCGCCCACTGCAGCTCCCTCGCCTTGTGCAGGATGACTGGTCTGGTCTTCGCCCCCTCCTGTAATTTTCTAAAGGCAGCCTGTAGTGGATGGAGCTGCTGGGCTCCTCCCACAGCTCTGCACAGACTATGTACAGCAGTGATGACGTCTATGCTACTTTTACAAAGTAATACTTAGATTTGCAAAGGCATTTGGTGCACACAAAGTGCATTCATATCCTTGATGACCATTAGGAATATATCTGGACAAATGTTTTTGTGCCTGGGAGTTCGGCTTTAACTCTTTCACTGCCAGGGCTGTTTGTGCAGGTTTTTTTGCACATATGTTTAAACAATTATTTTAGGCTTGAAGATTGCATAAAACCCTCAAAACACTATATATTTTCCGAAAGCAGACACCCTAGAGAACTAAATAGCGGTAGTTCCATTTTTTTTTATGTTGCACAATATTACAGCACTGGTCTAGGACAGTGATGGCGAACCTTGGCACCACATATCCCATAATGCTCATGCACTCTGTATGGTGGAGGACGGCGGCGGCCATCTTTTCGGTTGGAAACAGCTACACCGATGTGGATACACTAAAACGCTGCTGCCACTCTGCCTAAATGTGAGTTTAAAGGATTGCTTTGGACATACTACGCTATGAGAGGCTCCCTTTGTGTCTTTTGAGACATTGTTCACAGGGGAACACCAGCATTTGGGACACGTTTGACTACGGATATCCGCTGGGAGAATGTCTTATGTCTGTTGATTGATACACACTGCCTATAAGATTTGAAATCTGGTAAGGGTTTTTAAGATGTCTCTCTAGGTGGTGGTTTTATGTCACTTGGTCTTCCGTGGGAGAGTCGGTGAATGCCATTGCTAATACACACGTGGATATCTACTGTCATATGGATTTTAAAGGACATTTCCTTTTAATTATTTATGTGGACTTTTTATCAATTTACCGTATTTTCCGGCGTATAAGACGACCCCCATAATTTTCATCTACCGGTAAGCCTTATACTTAAGTTACCTTAGAGATATTATACTCGGCGTATAAGACGACCCCCCATTTTTGGGGGATTTTTTTGAGGTTCAAAAGTAGTCTTATACGCCAGAAAATACAGTAAGCGCTACAAATTAAAAATGTTTACACTCTGTAGTATAGTTGGGCATCATGGGAAATGTAGTTCCAAAATATCTGGGGTGCCATGGTTCGCCGTCACTGGTCTAGGAGATGCAACATTCCAGTAAAAAAACTTAATTTTAGGGCACACAAATTACCCACTATTTTTTGGTAAAATATATAGGATGAGGCTGCACCAAGTAAATGGATACCCAACATATAAAATCCTAAGGGCCTGTTCACACCATATATGTGCATGAAGAAGAAATGGGAAAACTGAGCAGATTTCACTTGCAGAGACATCAGTTTACCTCAGTTTTCATGCATGTGGACATCAGTTTTCATGTATCTCAGTTATGTTCCCTGTCCACACCAATGTTGATTTTTGTTTCCTTGCAGAAAACTGCAAAGAAAAAAAATCTGTACATTATGGTGTGAACAGGGCACATAGAGAACCATTGTTTTCTTAAGCCTTTGCAGAACGCGTGCAGAAAAAAAACACAACACATCTGCACCATGGTGTGAACGAGGCCTAAGGCTTCTGAAGTAAACCGATAGACTTAAAGTGGAGTTCCACTTTAAAACATCGGCGGAGTTCCACTTTAAAACATGTGGTGTAGTGTAGCTGCGGTGCCGACATCGCTGGATTTCATGACAGGCAAGTGTCCTAATATTAAAAGTCAGCAGCTGCAGTAGGTGTAGCTGCTGACTTAATTTTTGGAGGGGGGTTCAGAACTCCAGTCCAGCGATGTCGGCACCACAGACTAGGGCTGGGCGATAAAACGATACCGATATGTATCGCGATAGTGACATTTCCGATAGCAATAACAGACTTTGAACGATGTCCGCTCCGACGGGTTTAAGCTTTAAAAATGGCGCCGCCACGTCATTGCACACGCGCCGCCACCGCTCGTGTAATTTCGGCTATTCCCGGCCTCTCCCGAGCGGCGGCGCGTGCGCGGTGACATGTATGCCGCGGCATTTTTAAAATGAAGGCGTCTCTGGAACAGGTAAGTGAAACAGCTTCACTACCTGCCATTATGCAGGGCTGCAGGCACACTACAAGGGATGCAGTGCTGCGGGCATGGTCCACCTGTACCATGCCCACAGCACTGCATCTCCTGTAGTATGCCCATAACCCCGGATCCTCCTGCACCATGCCAGTGCCCTGCATGCTCCTGCACCATGCCAGTGCCCTGCATTCTCCTGCACCATGCCAGTGCCCTGCATTCTCCTGCACCATGCCAGTGCCCTGCATTCTCCTGCACCATGCCAGTGCCCTGCATTCTCCTGCACCATGCCAGTGCCCTGCATTCTCCTGCACCATGCCAGTGCCCTGCATTCTCCTGCATCATGCCAGTACCCTGCATTCTCCTGCATCACGCCAGTCACCCTGCATTCTCCATGCCCGCCGCCCTGCATTCTCACCCTAGGGTCCTTATTTTAAATGGGTAATAAAAAATATCAATAATTATCGATATCGACCGATATGAAACACTGATATCGTGATACAGTTTTCAGCCATATCGCCCAGCCCTACCACAGACTATGTTTCCAACGGCTGTCAGGTGCTGCCGCCGCCATTGCCGGTCAGGTAGCCCAGCAGTGAAGCCTTGCAGCTTCAGGGGCGGGTCCCTACTGCGCATGAACGAAGCTCGCTGCGCATTCGGATTGGCTCGGCGGTGGAGGGTAGGAGAAGGGGACCTCACTTCGCCGCAGCGCCGTTCCCGAAGTGGGGAAGGGTACCTGTCAAAAACAGGTACCCGTTTCCCCCCTCCCTCCTGAAAGGGTGCCAAATGTGGCACCGGAAGGGGGGGGGGGGGAGGAAGCAAAGGAGCGGAAGTTCCACATTTGGGTGGAACTCCGCTTTACCTTTAACCGTCACATTGGTTGTGCTCTCAACCAAAATGTCAAGCCATTGAATGGGCGGTATCATAACTGATCACATGTGCAGCATCATCGCAGTTGAAGATTTAACAGAGGCCAAGATGGCAGCTTCCTTGGCTGAAAATGATAGAAGAGTCTACTTCAATTTTAAATAGGTGTGCCCCGTGAAATGGCAACAAACTTCAGTACCCTATTCATTTCTATAAGCGACACTTTAAAAGCCCCCTATAGGTCATCAGTTTAGCATTATCGAGGAGGTCTGGCGCTAGAAACAATGCTCTCACTCCAGTGTGTGCAGAGATTTGCAACATGTACATCACAATTAATGTTCTCATATGTCGGCAACCCCCCCCCCCCCCAAGCATGTGTTAACGTGCCTATATATGGGGGGGCTAAACAAAATTGGGGAGGTGATTGTATATGCTTGGGTGTTTTAAATTTACTTTTTTGTGTCCTTTATGATTTTGGAGGGGACCCTCTGATGATTTTTTTGGTGACAGGTTTTCTTTAATGAGACACCAGGGTGTATGAAAGTAATCCCTCCTTTCTCCCACATGCTCCCATAGCAAGGCGCTTGCTATGGGGACACTCATACGGGCTTAATCAAAGGTCAGGCTGTGTACACAGTGCAGCTCGGCCCCACCCTCCGCTCTCTCCTCACAGGCTAGGATTGACAGCAGCAGGAGCCAATGGCTCCCATGTCAGCCTCAGCCCCTATGAGAAGAGAGTGCATGAGAGCAGGGCTGATGTTCTTGGGCACAGCAATGGATCAAGATTAGATAGGTATTTGAGAGGAGAGGGGAGGGGGGGGGGGGGGGGGGGAGTTGAACATGAAGTTTACCTGAATACTAAGAATGCATTAAGGTATTAACAGCCACTTTAATACCTGTAGGGTAGTAAAGCAGAAGAGGACATTTCTTTGCAGACCGTGATAAGGGGGTTAAAAATAACTCAATTAAGCTACCCTATGATAGATCAAATCTCGGGCCGGTTCGGCAGGGACTGGCTGAGATTTGATTCATCTATGGCAGGCTGGTTGTACCCAAGTCGATCCATCTAACTGTACTTCGGTACAACCAGCCTGTTGTAATTTTTACATGCGATTATGGACTAGGACCGCTAGCAGTAAACATTGTGTTCTGCCAGCCAGGAAGACTCACTGCTGGCAGAACCCAATCGAGCTGCAGGAGTGATTCCTCCATCAAAACTGAATGGGTTGATAGGAAAAAAAAAAAAAAAAAAAAAAAAAATCGAGCCCTTTTTCCTTTTGTTCCACCTGTGATGGAAGGAAAGAGTCAAATCTATGGCTTGTCTTACTCCTAATAACCGCAAGATAAGCAGGAGATTGTCTGCAGGGGTCATCCCTTTTTCTGATACGGGTCTAAACAGGAACGACTGATGCAATCACATGCTCAACTATTAAAAGTCTGAAAAGCTTAAGGTAGATATAAACCCCAACTTGATGACATTTAGGCCTTATGCACACTGGGCTTTTGGCCTTGCATGTGAGACTGGCATTTAGGTGTGGGTAGAAGACCCAGGTGCACCGTCCAGCCCCACTACTGGCAGCCTGCGAAAATGAGAAGCTGAAGAGACAAGTGACTGCCTGTGTTCTGAGCATTAGTCGATGCGTGCATACTTTACGACTCAAGCCCCGTACACACATACCGATCGGCCATCTTTTGTCCGGTACTGTCGTGTTGGTTGAAAAGTGCTCAAGACTGCACACGAATTTTGTCGGCCAACAACAACCAACTTCAGAAGTGATGTCATGTGATGGTTAACTTTCCGTGTGTTTTTTCTTCTCTGAGCATGCCCAGTCTTGCTCATCTGGCTTTTGTCGGCCGAAATCTGTACTGACTGACGAACGTGACGGCCAACAAAAATTTGATAGCATGCAGACCAGATTTTGTTAGGCCGAAAAGTCGCAGTCGGTTGTCGGAAGCATCATACTAACAAGCCGACAATCGGCCGATCGGACGTTGGCTGAACATTTACGGCCGACAATCGGTACGTGTGTACGGGGCATAAGGTCCTAACATTTGAGCAGCAACGCATCAGTTCTTCTACAGGATGGATATTTTTAGGTCCTGATGAATACTATATAAAAGCTTGAACCATTTTATATTCAGTCAAGTCGGTGTCAGATTTTCTAAATTCTCTGATGCCTGCATACTCTGCCCTACCACTCAGTGCACCATCGAGCAAAGTAGACTACAAGTCATACACGCAAACTCAAAATAGACAAAAAAAAAAATAGTAATGGGCTGCCCCAGTCCTGTGGATCTCTTAACCACTTCAGCCCCGGAAGATTTTACCCCCTTCCTGACCAGGCCCTATTTTGCGATTCGGCACTGCGTTACTTTAACGGACAATTGCACCGGTCATGCGACGCTGTACCCAAATAAAATTAATGTGCTTTTTTCCCCACAAATAGAGCTTTCTTTGGTGGTATTTGATCATCTGTGCGATTTTTATTTTTTGCGCTATAAACAAAAAAAAAAAATAAAATATTTGTCACATTCTGTTATATGACCTTCTCAAAAAAAAAAAAAATTAAAAATCAAAAGGTTAACATTTTAGGGCAATTTGTTTTCTGCTACATATTTTTGGTAAAAAAAAAAAAAATAAATAAAAAATAAAAAAAAAAAAAAAAATCGCAAAAGTTATCGCGCCTACTAAGGGAAAGATTCATGTAATTTTTTTTTTTTTTACTTGTAATGGCGGCAATCTGCGTTTTTTTTCCGCGGGATTGCGACATTGCGGCGGACAGATCGGACCCCTGACTGACATTTTTGACACTTTTGGGGGGGACCAGTGACATTACTACAGTAATCAGTGCTAAAAATATGCACTGTTACTGTAATATTGACATTGGCAGTGAAGGGGTTAACACATTGGGTGATCAAGGGGTTAAATGTAAGCCTAGGGGAGCGATTCTAACTGTGGGGGGGTTTGGCTTCTGAAATGACCATAGGAGACGTGATTCTATATACGGTAGAAGGATCATAGGGGCTCTATGATCATTGTAGGGAGAAGAACGGTCAGCTGTGTTTAGAACCGCTGCCTGTTCTCTCTCAGCGGTTCTCAGGGGAATGATCGCGGGTGTCAGGTGGCGATCGGAGCTGCCTGCCCGCTGCATCCGCTTCCCTGCTGACGAGCGGGGGCGGAGTGCGCTAGCCCCCTAGCCTCCCGAGAGTGAGCGCCGTACACGTACGGCGATTTGACTTGGAGCGGCTGCAGTATATCTGGTTAAAAAATAAAAAGCTAGTTGATATGCTGAGCCTGGCTTCATCAATCAACGACCCATAACCAGTGTGCACCATGTAAAGTTAAAACTTTTTATCAGAATACTTGCTCGGAGCACCATTGGATGAACATCAAAGATGGGTAATCTATAACCCAGACTAAAGTTAGCCATACATGGCCCTGTCTGTAGCACCACCAGGCTGGATAAAAGCCCATTTCAAAACTGTAAGAGCTGTGTGGAAAACTGTAAGCCAAACAGTGACTTGATTCAATCAGATGTAATCACTGTTCGGAAATGCCACTGTATTCTGGCAGCTGAATATAGTAGCTGGCAGTGTAGAGTATCCCATCTATGCTGTTTAGCATGGATGGGGGAAATCTATTAATCTCTCTGGACACTGTAGGGCTGAAGAGAAATATAGAAATATAGCTAGCATATAGTAGAACTATATGAACTATAGAACTATAGGTAGAGCTCCCCCCCCCCCCCCATTCTAGATGAAGTCCCTTCACTTTCTGTCCCATAGCCAAACAGGAAGGGAGAGAAAATCTCTTCAAATTTAAGGAATATCTTGGGGACACCGAGGTCACAAGAACTAGTGTCCCCATTGGAAGATTTCCACTCTTACATTTCTGGGGACAACCCAAAATTTGGGATTTTGTTTTACGATCACTTTCAATGAGAATGGTAAACAGCACAAAGGGAATGTGCTTAATGTCCTTAATGTGGGCACAGGCTGCAATAAAAAAAACTTTTTGTGTTCTAGTTCCTCTACACACTATCAAAAAAAAAAAAAAGAAGTTTTGCCTTTAGTTATATTTTAATCAGCTGTAATGATGTAAAAATACTTCCTTTGTGCCACTAGATGCTGCCCAGAGCGCGGATCAACTGGTGCTGCAGAGATTAACAGCAACAGTTGCCATAGTGAAGTACTTCTGCCTCTTGCCCGTTCCCCTCTACCAATTACAGAATTTGTACTATTATTGTCCCACAATGTACATAACAGGTGCATCTCGAAAAATGAGATCAAAGTGTACATTTTTCAGATCACAATTAAAAAAGTGAAACTCTCACATTATATAGATTCATTACACTCAGTGATATATTTCAAGTATTTCTCTTAATTTGTTATAGCTAACAGCTAGTGAAAACCCCAAAATGCAGTATTTCAGAAAATTTGAATATTGTTAAAAAGTTTATTATTGTAGACTCAAGGTGTCACAGCTATAACTCAAAACACCTGTAAAGGTTTCCCGAGCCTTTAAATGGTCTCTCAGTCTGGTTCAGTCAGTTACACAATCAATGGGAAGATTGCTGACTTGACCGTTGTCCAGAAGACAGTCAATGACACCTTCCCACAAGGAGGGTAGGTCACAAAACGTCATTGCTAAAGAAACTGGCTGTTCACAGAGTGCTGTATCCAAGCATATTAATGGAAGGTTGAGTGGAAGGAAAAAGTGTGGTAGAAAAAGGTGCACACGCGACCGGGATAACAGCGGCCTTGAGAGGATTGTTAAGCAAAGGTCTTTCAAGAATTTGGGGGAGATTCACAAGGAGTGGACTGCGGCTGGTGTCAGTGCTTCAAGAGCCACCAAACACTGACGTATCCAGGACATGGGCTACAACGGTCACAGTCCTTGTGTCAAGCAAATGCTGAACAAGAGACAATGTCTGAAGTGTCTTACCTGGGCCAAG
Organism: Pelophylax lessonae; assembly: GCF_965119305.1. Classification (NCBI taxonomy): domain Eukaryota; kingdom Metazoa; phylum Chordata; class Amphibia; order Anura; family Ranidae; genus Pelophylax; species Pelophylax lessonae. Next base: position 42,142,104 of record NC_138769.1, read on the forward strand.
GAGAAAAAGGACTGGACTGTTGCTCAGTGGACCAAAGTTCTCTTTTCGGATGAAAGTAAATTTTGCATTTCGTTTAGAAATCAAGGTCCCAGAGTCTGGAGGAAGAGTGGAGAGGCACAGAATCCAAGTTTCATGAGGTCCAGTGTGAAGTTTCCACAGTCAGTGATAATTTGGGGAGCCATGTCACCTCCTGGTGTTGGTCCAGTGTGTTTTATCAAGTCCAAAGTCAGTGCAGCCCTCTACCAGGAAATTCTAGAGCACTTCATTTTTCCCTCTGCTAACCAGCTTAATGAAAATGCTAATTTAATTTTCCAGCAGGACTTGGCACCTGCCCATACTGCCAAAAGTACCAATACCTGGTTTAATGATCATGGTATCACTGTGCTATTTGGTAAGCATAACTTGCCTGACCTAAACCCCATAGAGAATCTGTGGGGTATTGTCAAGAAGAAGATGAGACATCAGACCCAACAACGCAGACGAGCTGAAGGCCGCTATCAAAGCAACCTGGGCTTACATTAAACCTCAGCAGTGCCACAGGCTGATCGCCTCCATGCCACGCCACATTGATGCATTCATTCAAAAGAAGCCCCAAACCAAGTATGGAGTGCATGCTATTTATTTATTTCAGGTACTTATATAGCGCTGTCAATTTACGCAGCGCTTTACATATACATTATACATTCACATCAGTCCTTACCCTCAAGGAGCTTACAATCTAAGGTCCCTAACTCACATACATGCACAGTAGGGCCAATTTTTACTGTATAGGGATCGACCGATGCATCGGCAAGGCTGATATATTGAGTAGAGCTGCACGATTCTGGCCAAAATGAGAATCACGATTTTTTAGCTTGGAATAAAGATCACGATTCTCTCACGATTCTCTGTGTAACAAAAAAAAAAAATTGGGATAACTTTACTGTTACGTTTTTTTTTTTTATTATTCATTAAAGTCTATAAATTGCGTTTAAAAGACTGCTGCGCAAATACAGTGTGACATAAAATATTACAACAATCGCCATTTTTTTCTGTAGGGTCTCTGCTAAAAAAATATATAAAATGTTTGGGGGTTCTAAGTACTTTTCTAGCAAAAAAAAAAAACTGATTTTAACTTGCAAGCAACAAGTGTCAGAAAAAGGTCCAGTTTTTAAGAGGTTAAACTTCGTTTCTCCCTGGCAGAGGGAAGGAAAAGATACAATGTAATCATTTTTGTTTATAGTTACTGGGAGACTAATGCTGATAGGCATTTGCCGGGAGGCTTGCTTTTTTTTTTCCCCACAGCTGTTCTCTCTGCTATGCAAAGAATCGAGCATATCTCAGGTTTAGATCGTCAGGGGGGGTGAATCGAGATCGCGATTTTCATACGATTAATCGTGCAGCTCTAATATTGAGGGCCGATATTGACTTTTGCTGATATACCTGTATCGGCCCCGGAACTGGCCGATTTTCCAAATATTGCTCATGGAAGGGTAATGATGTCACATAGCATAATTCCATTTACAAATGTTATTGAATATGCCACTCGCATATGTACAAATTAAAGATATTGAAGTGATGTCATGACATAACTTGCGGGTACTGGCGCCAGATTAAAAAAAAATGACAGCATTCAAAATAGCCAAACTTGGCGTTTTGAATGCTTTTAAGTGCAAAGGAAGGGTTTGAGGTCTTTTAGACCCCCACATCCCCCCTCAAGAGTATCTGTCAAGTAATAAAAAAAATATATATATTTTTTTAAATGTATGAAAATATTGGCCAATACCGATATGCAATAGCCAAAATATCGATAACGAAAAACCGATATCGGTCGATCACTAATACTGTACATGTACATACTTTTCAGTAAGCCAACATTTCTGTATTAAAATCCTATTTTTCTTGGTCTTGGGTAATATTGTGAAATACTGAATTTTGGGTTTTGACTAGCTGTAAGCCATAATCATCTAAATTAAAAGGAAATGCTTAAAACATATCACTCTGTGTGTAATGAATCTATATAATATACAAGTTTCACTTTTTGAACTGAATTACTGAAACAATGGGATTTTTGACTTACCGTAAATTCAATTTCTCTGATGTTGACAGACAAAGCTCCTGATCTTCATAACTATTGGGTTATACTACCCCCTACAGGAGTAGAACACTAGGCAGAAAAAGAATCTGGGTACGCCTATGGGCAGTCCCATGGGGTATACTCTCCCCCCGCTGCTATAGGTACTCAAGTTTTGTTACAAGCAGTGTCAGAAGAATTACAACTCCACAGAGGGATGGGTGCTGTGTCCGTCAATGATCATCAGAGAAATGGATTTTACGGTAAGTTAAAAATCCCATTTTCTCTTTCGTTCATTGACGGACACAGCTCCTGATCTTCATAACCATTGTGACGTCCCAAAGCAGTGTTAAACATGAGGGTTGGGAACAGCAAAAAAAATTTCCAAGGCTAAACAGTAGCAAACCAGGCAACTGGAGCCCACCTGAAAAAATACAAACACCCTCAAAGAGCATCAAGTCCTCTAAACAGCAGCCTGCAAAACCTTGCAGGCAAAAGAAGCATCCATAGATGCCAACACATCCACTTTATAGAACTTTGTGAAAGTGTGCACAGACGACCATGTGACCGCCTTGCAAGCCTGTGTCTGACGCCTCAAGACGGAAGGCCCAGGAGGCACCAAGTACCCTAGTAGAGTGCGCCTTTACAGGGAAAGGAGGAGCCTGACCCCTGATAGATTAGACCTGATTAACGTCTGTCGGATCCATCTGGAAATGGTCGCAGAGGAAGCGAACAACCCTTTCCGAGGCCCATCCATAAGCACAAACGGGGAGTCTTGACTTCCTAAGACTCCGTAGCTGCCAGGTACACCCTAATTGCCCAGACCACATCCAAAGCATGCAAGGCAATTTCCCTGGGACACAGGGAGGGCAACACAATGTCTTCATTCATATAAAAATTAGAGACAACCTTTGGGAGGAACGACGGACAGGGGTGAAGAACCAGGCACCTTATCTATGTGAATCACCAAGTAAGGTGAACAGGATAACACCACCAGTTCCGACACCCTGTGCGCAGAGGTGATCATGACCAAAAAAGCCACCTTCTGAGACAGCGTACACAAGGGAATCGCATAAAGATTCTCAAAGGGAGGCTTCTGGAGGACCGAAAGCACCAACGGAGACCGCACTAGGGGAACCAAATGGACACCCTGAAGAAAGGTATGCACCAGGGAGTGTGTGGCAAAGGGTCATTGGAAGAAGGCCGCCAAAGTCAACACCTGGCCCTTGATGGCAGTCAAGGCCAATTTCTGTTCAACTCCCCATTGAAGGAAGGAAGGTCAAGACCCAAGCCACAGAGAAGGAGCAAGGATGAACCCCAAGAGACTCACACCACGCAATGTACATCTTCCACGTATGATGGTAGATCTTCCTAGAAGTAGATTTCCTAGCTTTAAACAGTGGTGGAATCACCGACTCATATAAACCTCTATCCATCAGCACCTGGCGTTCAACAGCCAAGCCGTCAAAGCCAGCGACTGTAAAGCAGGATGGAAAATGTGTCCTTGGGACCGCAGATCCTCCCTAAGAGGAAGCTTCCAAGGAATGTTGGAGACCAGCCACACCAGATCTGGTACCAAGCTCGGTGAGGCCTGTCCTGAGCCACTAAGATAACCGGAGACCCTTCAGTCTCGAGCCTGCGTAAAAGTCTTGGCAGAAGCTTGAGAGGAGGGAAGGCGCAAAGCAGACTATACTGACCCAAGAGGCCACTGGCGTGTCCACCAAAGGATCCTGTGACTGAGACACAAACCTCTGCACCTGTTAAGCAGAGACTCCAACAGATCCACCTCGGGATGCCCAACGAGAGACACGACTGATGAAACACCTCCGGCTGAAGGGACCACTGCCCTTGGTCCAACGCCTGCCGACTGAGGTAATCCACCTGCCAGTTTTCAATCCCTGGAATGTGTACGGCGGAATGGGCTGGAACAAACCATTCTGCCTACCTTAGAATGCCGGCTACCTCCAGCGCCGCCAGGACACTTGTGCCCGCTTGGTGATTGAAATAAGCCACGGCCGTGGCAGTATCCGATTGAATGCACACTGGACATCTCTGAAGACGATCCGTCCAATGGTCCAGGCACAGTCTGATCACTTGGAGTTTTAAGACACTGATCGGTAGTCTGGACTCTTCCAGTATCTAGATCCTCTGAGCAGAGAGACTGCAGGGTCTTGTCACATTTGGCCAGAACTTCCCTTGCAGGGACCTCGTATGGAACTGTGCAAACAGAACCAGCACTCGCATGCAAGGGATGACTGGAGGGATGACCATCTGCTGGACAGCAGGAGATGAATCGCAGCCTGCAATTTCTTGTGTTTGCCCAGAGGAAGGAGCACTCTGGCTAAGGCCGAGTCCAGAGTCAGACCCAGATAGTCCAGCTTTGTGGACGGAACGAGAGCAGACTTCTGAAATTCAGAATCCAGTCGAACTCCTCGGAGTTCATATGCTGATTTCCAGGTTTTCCACCAGAGCAGTAGAGGACGCTGCTTGCAGAAGGAGGTTGTCCAAGTAGACCAGTACCGTGATCCCCCGTTGACACAACAAAGCTAGCACTGCTAGCACTGGGGCTAACACTTTTGTGAAGACCCGAGGAGCAGAGGCGAGACCAAAGGGTAACGCCAAAAACCGATAACGCTCCTCCCCCACGGCAAAGCGGAGGAAGTGCTGGTGACCGACACATACTGGAATGTGAAGGTAAGCATCCTTGATGTCGATAGAGGCAAGAAAATCCTCCTGATGCAGGGATGCCACCACTGTACGAATGGAGTCCATCCTGAAGTTCTGCACTTAGAAGCCTGCGGAAGAAAAGTACTTTCCCCCTGTGAGACCTTTAATGAGGTCATCCAGGGTAGCCCCAAACTGACAATCCCCTTGAAAGGGGAGAAGATCAGTCAAGGCCTTAGAAGTCTGGTCCGCAGACCAGCATTTAGACCAAAAGAAACCTCTAAGTATGACTGCCGAAACAGAGCGCCGAGCCACTAGAGAAGCCGCATCCAAAGAGGCGTCACAGATAAACTGCAGCCCCTGGACCAGCTGGTCCGCCAGCTCAGCAAAGGCAGGGGGGAGCTGTTCTCCCTCCAGGTCACAGCATAAAAGATTATCCCACTCAGTCAGAGTTTGCGACACCAGGGCAATGGTGAATACCGGCCTCAGTGCCGAGCCAGCCAGAGTGCACACATATTGCGGGCCACAGCCTCCATCGTTCTGTCAGCCGGATCTTTAAAGGCCGGGGACTATACAACCGGAATCATGGTTGCCTTTTTCAATCTAGAAACCAGAGAGTCCACCACCTGTGGAACAGTTCGCTTTCTAATAAGGGACGCCTCATGGGGGTAATGCCTAGGAAATTGCTTAGGGACCCCAAGGGTAAGCTTTGGTCGTCCCCACTCTTTAGCAACAATTCTGTCAAAATAGGCAGGAAAAGGAAACCCCTTTGCCGCTCCGGATGGCTTGTGAGTGCCAAAGGGAACCTGTGCCTCTGTCGCAGCTGTATCCTCCATCGTCAAGGTCTCACACACAGATACAATCTGTGCTTCCACCAGCGCCTTTTTGTGTGCGGTTGCAGATGTGGCAGAATTATCCTAACTACCTGAGGATTCTGGGAGCGTGGTGGCAAACCCAGCTGGGTGACCTACCTCCGCAGCGGCCGAATCAGATTCAGGATCCTTTGAGACAGAAGAGGCAGGGGAGTGCTTTTTGCTAGCCCGTCGCCCGAAAGCCACCTCCACCTGGGACACAAAGGACTCCAGGACCGTAGTCAGTGCATCGAAGGATGGTTGGGACTCGGAGGGCCCCGCAGCCTTCGAGAGGGGGTCAGGTGGGGAGATGCACTCCAATGACTCCATGAGTCACCAGGGAGACCCCGCAAAAAATTTAACACTGCAAGGGACAACCCCCACCGCGCTGGCAGTACCACCCGGTTGCCAGGCACAAAGCACCAAGCGATCCTCAGCAGAGAGGGAGAGAACCCCACCATACTCACTGCTCCGCAGAAACAGGCACCTGCAGCCACTAGGATAATCTGCACTCTACAAGCAGCAATCAGGAAGTGAAAAGATCAAGGTCAAAGTCAGCACCAGGGGATGAGGGGCTCCCACCGCTGAAATCTTCGCCCACAGGGATCCACTGTCATGGCCACGGCTATTTGTAAAGGCAAACCACTGCAAACCGGCCGCCAGACTACACAAACATGGCTGCCGTGCAAAGAAACACAGGCTAGAGCAAAATGGCGGCACAAGAAGGCTCCCAGGGACCCAGGAGGGATCCCTAGGCCTCAAGGACAGGCCCAGGCAGGATGGGGGACCCTGGCAGGACCCTCCCCCAGGTAACGCCCCCCCCCCCACACACAGCAGATTGTCTGGTGGCGCACCCCCCCGGCCCCCATTGCCAGCATATCGATCTGCCCCCACTTCAGGAGGTGGAGCAGACCACTCACACAGCCCCAGCATAAGTTGAGGGGAGGGGGTAGGATGGGGGTGACAGATGAAAGAGGTTGTCTGACGGAAAGGAGGGGAACCCGAGGGGCCGACCATCCCAAGGAGGAGCCCACGTCCACCCCAAAACCCTGCAGATATACTGCGGCAGGCAGCTGCTGCTGGTCAAAGTGACGTATGGGTACGTCACTCGCTCAGTGGCCTGTGGAGGGCGAGCACGCGCTGCCCCGCTCGTTCACAGGCATCCCCGCGCTAGTGACCGGCGGCTCCGATGTCCGCCCGCCTCTCGCAATCTCCCACTGGAGAGGGAGAAAGCAAGTGGCTGATGTAAACACAGCCGTCTGTCATTCTCCCTGATGTAACTGCAGAGACTGTACGATCTTGCTATGTAGGATCGTATGTCTCTGTGGTTACATCACAAGCCACCCCCCCCCCCACAGTTAGAATCACGCCCCTAGGGATACATTTAACCCACTGTTTACCAATAAAGTTAACCCCTTCAATGCCAGTGTCATTTTTACACTAACAGTGCATATGTATAGCACTGATTACTGTAGTAATGTCACTAGTACCACCAAAAGTGTAAAAAATGTCAGTCAAGGGGTCCGATCTGTCCGCAAAAAACAAAACAAAAAAAAAACACACACAGATCGTCGCCATTACTAGTTAAAAAAAATAAAAACAATAAAAATTACATAAATCTTTCCCGTAGTTAGTAAACGCAATAACTTTTGCGCAAACCAATCAAAATACGCTTATTGCGATTTTTTTTTACCAAAAATATGTAGCAGAAAACAAATTGGCCTAAAATGTTAAAATTTTTGATTTTTAAATTTTTTATTTGGGAATTTCATATAAAAAAAAAAAAAGTGAAAAATAGTTTTTTTTAAATTGTCGCTCTTTTTTTGTTTATAGCGCAAAAAAAGTAAAATCGCACAAGGTGATCAAATACCACCAAAAGAAAGCTCTGTTTGTGGGGAAAAAAAAAGGACGTCAATTTAATTAGGGTACAGCGTCGCACGACCGCGCAATTGTCCGTTAAAGTCACGCAGTGCCGAATCGCAAAATAGGCCCTGGTCTTCGAGCAGCCAAATCCTTCGGGGCTTAAGTGGTTAACTAGCAGGTCAGCTCCCGTCCAGTGGGGCTATGTAGTGGCCAATCTAGTGCAGAGCTGAGGTCGCTCGCTAGCCAGACTGGGGTGACCACTGGATCTAGATTATCCAGCCCGTCACCCAGTCAAGCAGTCGATGATAGATCTCATGGGAAAAAATTTCTATCCAAAAAAAAAAAAAAAAAAAACATTTTCCAGGACCAGAGATTCCAGCAAGGAACTAGGTCCTTACTCCTGACTAGGCAAAAAGAAAAAAACTGAGTACCTATAGCAGAGAGAGGAAGTATAACCCCTGGGACTGCCCACAGGCGTAGCCAGATGCTTTTTCTGCCTAGTGTCCTGCACCTGTAATCTGTGACTGAAGGAGCAATCATAGGGCTTGTTGAATTGTACAAGTCACAAAACCCCTGAGGTGGTTATTGGATGCCACCATCTTGGATATAATGTGAGCTAGTTCAGCGGATTAAAAGCTGTCACTCAAGTGACACTGAATTATCCCCCCTTCGTACCAGCCCTGGCAGCTAGATAAAACATTATGTTGGAAAGTGAGGCGTATGGAGTATGAGCTGGGGTAGTAGACACAGTAAGTAGTCATTCTAAGAAGAGGGATATGACAAGCAAAAAGAGGGGACTGGGCTAAGGAATGAACTCTGGAGTAATCAATCTGTAGCAGGTGTAAAGGCACATTGCAAATACAAAAAAAAAAAAAAAAAAAACAGAAATTTTGTAAAATCTTACCTGTAAAATTCCTTTCTCTGAGTCCTCCGACAGTCGCCGCCACCTCTAAGTCATCACTATTGGGTACTGAGCGGAAGTCAATACCCAATAGTGATGACTTAGATGTGGCGGCGACTGTCGGAGGACGCAAGAGAAAAAAATATTATTATACGAAAGGCATAATTTGACGACAGCACCAGCCTGTAAACAGCGGCCTAATCACTTCCACATTCCATGTGTGCTGTATTAAAATTATTCAGGCTCTCTGCCTTCAGAAAATATGTAATGTTCTGTTGGGTTTTACATAATCTTCAGGCGTAAAATGTGTGTTTTGTAATAAATCGAAAAACAATTAGATCTGGCAGTGAAAAAGTTAAAAGAAAAAAAAAAAAAAGCCACGCCATCAAACAGTCTGACAAAGAACTAACAGTGTGTTTCATGTATAACCAGCACCTCTTAGATGTGCCCAAGGAGAACTACCTGGCAATGATACAGATCTTATGTAAACATACTCTACCTAGTAATTATTTGCACTCCGATTTACCAGTTCTGATTCTGAACAATTATACTTTCTCTCTCGCTCTCTCTCTAGATCTGAGGCCTGGGGGAGTAGAAGGTTTAGACTGGTGGCTCACTGAATTAAACATCTCCATACTGGTAAACACTTCCGTTTTCTGCTCTTTCTTCCATCCACTCCAGCTCCTCTACGTTTCTCCTTTCAAGCAGGTTTGTTTAAGCTTGGCTAGGAATCAGCATTACTCACCAGGGCCCCTGGGGTCACGACACAGCAGTACTCATCCCGGTGGATAGTCAGTGAGGACCCTTGCAACGGAAGCTCAATTACCTGTGAAGGAGCAGAGAATCTGTTCAGCAGGGCTACAAGCACTCTCCGTACGCTAATTAATAGGAGAAATTAAGCTAGAAGAAAAAAAAAAAAAAAAAGCATTGGATTGTTCTGAAAACCTCTCAAAAAAAGCAGACAAATGTGAACACTCATTCCTGTTGTATGAGCGAGTTCACTTGAATTCTTCAGGGCAATAAACAGATGACTAAGTCCCCATTAGAAGCCGGATGACCAGGCACACAGGTGACCTTGGACAAGAGGCGAGGGCACCAATAGCTTAGTGCACCTGACTACGGACATCGACATTCTTACATAACCTTAACTTTAAGGCCCCTTTCACACTTGTATGGCTCCAAAGTTGCATCGACTTTGGAGTGCAACTTTGGATGGATGCAACATGGATACGACTTTGGCTTTGACCAGTTTTAATGGACAACTGTTGCACACAAGTTGCACAGTATAACAATTTGGTATGACTTTCATGCAACTTCTGAGGGTTAACATTGAAGTCTATGGCCCTGAAGTTGCATGAAAGTCAAACCAAAGTAGTGCGTGAACTACTTTGAAGTTGCTGCAACTTTAAGTTGCACATATATGAATGGTTATCATTGGAAAACATGGGGAACTACATGTCGTGCAACTCTGATGTCCAAAGTTGCATGACAAGTTGCACAAGTGTGAAAGGGGACTAAAACAAGACCCTGCTGACCTATCTGCATGAATGTAGTCATTGCTCATCAAATTTAACAAACATTCTCATGTCCAGTTTCAATCAGTTACTTAGGCTGGCCATACATGTTTAATTTTCTTGTACAATTTTCTGTTAGATTTACCACAAACCACATAATATGAGGTCAAAGCTAAACAACACTTTCACTTGTATACAATTAGGAAGGCTTTTGTACTACATAGTTGAAGATAAATTTCAGGAAAATTGTACAGAAAGTTGTAAGAAAATTGTATAATGTATGGCCAGCCTAACATGAAAATGCAGGAGAAATCAATCTTTATATTTTGTTTATACCTCCCAGATCGATTGCTTTGAATTTACAGCTAAACTTCAGGATAGTTTGAGGGATAACTCCAGGCATGGCTATCTTATACATAGTTATATTGGTCCAAGATAGTCTATGTACAGTATCTAATAGTGATTACACCCCTCACATTTTTGTAAATATTCAATCTTTTCATGTGACAACACTGAAGAAATGACACTTTGCTACAATGTAAATTAGTGAGTGTACAGCTTGTATAACAGTGTAAATTTGCTGTCCCCTCAAAATAACTCAACACACAGCCATTAATGTGTAAACCACTGGTAACAAAAGTGAGTACACCCCTAAGTGAAAATGTCCAAATTGGGCCCAATTAGCCATTCTCCCTCCCCGATGTCATGTGACTTAGTATTACAAGGTCTCAGGTGTGAATGTGGAAGCAGGTTAGGTAAATTTGGCGTTATTGCTTTCACTCTCATACTGGTCACTGGAAGTTCAACATGGCACCTCATAGCAAAGAACTCTGAGGATCTGAAAAAAAGAAATTTTGCTCTACATAAAGATGGCCTAGGCTATAGGAAGATTGCCAAGACCCTGAAACTGAGCTGCAGCACGGTGGCCAAGACCATACAGCGCTTTAACAGGACAGGTTCCACTCAGAACAGGCCTCGCGATGGTTGACCATAGAAGTTGGATGCACATGCTCAGCGTCATATCCAGAGGTTGTCTTCGGAAAATAGAGATATAAGTGCTGCCAGCATTGCTGCAGAGGTTGAAGAGGTGGGGAGGGGGGTGGTCAGCCAGTCAGTGCTCAGACCATACGCCGCACACTGCATCAAATTGGTCTGCATGGCTGTCATCTCAGGAGGGAAGCCTCTTCAAAAGATGATGCACAAGCAAGTCCGCAAACAGTGTGCTTAAGACAGGACATGGTTTCAGTAAATCCATGTCCTTTGATGAAACCAAGATAAACTTATTTGGATCAGATGGTGTCAAGCATGACCGGCGGTAACCAGGTGAGGAGTGCAAGTCAAGCATGGTGGTGGGAGTGTCATGGTCTGGGGCTGCATGAGAGCTGCTGGCACTGGGGAGCTACAGTTCATTGAGGGAACCATGAATGCCAACATGTACTGTGACATCTGTTCGGAGACTGGGCCGCAGGGCAGTATTCCAACATGATAACAACCCCAAACACACCTCCAAGACAACCACTGCCTTGCTAAAGAAGCTGAGGGTAAAGGTGATGGACTGGCTAAGCATGTCTCCAGACCTAAACCCTATTGAGCATCTGTGGGGCATCCTCAAACGCAAGGTGGAGGAGCGCAAGGTCTCCAACATCCACCATCTCTGTGATGTCGCCATGGGGGAGTGGTAGAGGACTCCAGTGGCAACCTGTGAAGCTCTGGTGAACTCCATGCCCAAGAGGGTTAAGGCAGTGCTGAAAAATAATGGTGGCCACACAAAATATTGACCCTTTGGGCCCAATTTGGACATTTTCACTTAGGGGTGTACTCACTTTTGTTGCCAGCGGTTTAGACATTAATGGCTGTGTGTTGAGTTATTTTGAGGGGACAGCAAATTTACACCATTATACAAGCTGTACACTCACTACTTTACATTGTAGAAAAGTGTCATTTCTTCAGTGTTGTCACATGAAAAGATAGAATTAAAAAATTACAAAAATGTGAGGGGTGTACTCACTTTTGTGAGAAACAGTATACACACCACAACCTGCTTGATTCTACTGGAAGCCGATTTCCCTTCACTTCCTGTCTCATAGCCAATCAGAAAGTAAGAGAAAATCCCTGCAAATGAAGAAAATTCCATGCAAAGGTTTTGTATATTATGGATTCCTTAAAAAAGGATTTCACAGACTACAGGGGTTTTATAATCCGAACCTTTTTCTGTATGTTCCGTGTATTGCTTTTATACGTCATTGAATTCAATAGAAATCAGAAAAGGCTCAAACTTACAGGACTGAAAGATCCCACCAAGCAACCAGTCTAGAGACCCTCACATGGAACTACGCAATGACAAACCATTCTATTTCACAAAAATAAAAAAAAACCTCAGTCTGCAATTTGGAGGCTTGGATCATATTTGATATTAAAAAGTGTGATCGCACTGCCTCTAAATTAAGGTAAAAATAATAAAAAATAAAGACTAAATAGGAGTTTCATACATATTAGTGCAAATTAAATCCATAAACACACATAATGCAAAAAGGCCAATGTAATAAATAATGAAGCTTCTTATAGCTTGTGCAATCAAAAAAGTCTATTTGATAAGGTGCCTCATAGGGATGACAGCACAGTGTAATGACAATTTTCCACTCGTGCTTCTTTCACCAGGTGAAGTGCAAGCTCACCTCCATTAAAGACCCCTAAGGCCCCTTTCACACAGGCGGACTGTTCAGATCCACCTGTCCGTTTTTTTGGCAGATCTGAACAGTCCCCCCCCATGCATTCCTATGGGGCATCGGATGTCAGCGGAGACATGTCCGCTGACACCCAATCTGATCCGTCAAATCTGGACGGATGGAAACCCTATTTCCCATCCGTCCAGCGGATCGGATGAGAACGGACCGACTGTCCATTCCCATCCGATTTCCCCCATAGAGATGCATGGGGAATTGACAGCTGTGTCTCCGCAACACAGCGCGGAGACACAGCTGTCATCCTCCTGCTCAGTGGGGGGATCGGCGGCTCGATCCCCCGCTGAGAAAAACAGAATCCGTCCAACGGACGGATAGTGTGAATGGAGCCTAAGGGTAAACAAAGCATAAAATGCAGACCAATCAATAAACATGCAATGGCGGCGTAACGTGGGGGTTGAGCCTGTTGGCGGGAGTTTTCACTGGATCATGTGAGAAGCTGGATTTTTTTTTTTTATATGCTTGTTTTACCTAATAAATGGGAGTGCATTTTTATAAAGTGGGTTCTGTGCGGTGTGTTGAGCTTAAAAAACTCAGGTACTGCGCTATTGGAGGCTGTTTTTTCTGTTTGTTGCCTATGACAGATGTGTGAGCTTTGTGGAGCCATCTTTGAGAGGGAATTCCATCGTTCTTGAAGGAACCTGAACACCATAGTTGGGCCTATCGGATTGATCTGCGTTTATGCTTTGTTGACCTTTAGGGATGTATAAAGGAGGTGAGCTTGCACTTCACCTGGTGAAAGGAGCACAAGTGGTAAATTGTCGTTACACTGTGGTGTCATCACTTTGAAGCACCATATCACATAGAGACTTTGATTGTACAAGCTATAAGATTTATTGCATTGGCCTTTTTTTTTTGCATTATAGGTTTAATTTGCACTGGCACACACACACACATATACATTATATATATATACACACACATACATACATACATACATACATACACACACACACTTACACAAATACTTACCCATTTAGTCATTTTATTTGTCACTTTCTAGTTTTTACCTTGATTTAGAGGCAGTGCGATTACACATTTTAATATTGATTTATTGCGAGTGTGGGAACACATTTGGTGATTGCAGCAGCTGCACCCTGTCATTTCCTAATTTCTATCAATAGGTGGCAGCACGCTTCTACCACATTCATATACTTGGATCATATTTGGCCTCAGTTTCCCCATAGCGGGTGGTAGCTTCATGCAAGGATTTGTTCAGGTTGCAAGTCTATGCTACATAGATAGTGGTTGACTATGCAACAATTGATATGCTATGCTACTGCATTTCTGTTTTGTTTTTTGGAGGTCGCAACTGTTGACAGCCAAGTCCACATAAATTGATAAAGCAGTATAAGAATAATTCCATGTTACACATAGGCACAGTGGTCCAGCTTGAACTTATGCAACTATGCCACATATCATACCAGCCGATTTCGTTGGAAATCACGAAAGTAGACGCTACACTACTCCAGCGGTCTCCATTTTTTGCCGGGTCCCGTGTTGAGCGACCAGCTTGATGCATTGTGAATACAGGTGATCAGCCACTCGGCATGGGTTCCATTCAGAAAATGCTTTGTCACCGCTCTCCCTTTTCACCTTGCCCAATCAGAGAATGCTTTACAGTTGTACAGAGAATGCAAAGCATGCTCTGAATGGCAGTCAAGCCGTGTGGCAGACTTCCTGGGTTCACAATTGAGGAGAGCAGCTGCTCAGTGCAGGACCTGGAAGCAAGTGGAGATCACTAAAGTAGCGGAACACATGCAGAAAAGGTAGCACTGCCATTTAACAGTCTGTACAGTGTAGGGTGATGGAATGTAAAACTCACAACAGGAACTGAACAGGAATGTAAAACTCATAACAGGAACTGAACAGAATTACATATCATTTATATGCCATAGGAGGAGATTTAATAAAACTGGTACACTCAGAATCTAGTGCAGCTATACATGGTAGCCAATCAGCTTCTACCTTAACCACTTGCCGACTGCCGCACGACTATTTACGGTGGCAGTCAGCTCCTCACAGGCAAAGTGACGTAGGGGGTACATCACTAGCCTGTGAGGCTCTAGGGGGCGAGCGCGCGCCGCCGGAGGCGTGCTCCCGCTCCCTCCCTAACTTCCCCCGCGTGTGACCGGCGGACCCGATGTCTGCCGGTCACTCGCGATCGTCCGTTACAGAGTGAGAAAGGCAGGCGGCTAATGTAAACAAAGCCGCCCGTCATTCTCCCCTGTGTAAGTGCAGAGACCATAAGGTCCTGCTATGTAGGATCGTATACCTCTGTAGTTACACAAACAGCCACATCCCTTTACAGTTAGAAGCACGCCCCTAGGGACACACTTAACCCCTCCTTCTCCAATAAAGTTAACCCCTTCCCTGCCAGTGTCATTTTTACAGTAACAGTGCATATGTATAGCACTGATTACTGTAGTAATGTCACTGGTACCCCCAAAAGTGTCAAAAATGTCAGTCAAGGGTCCGATCTGTCTGACGCAATGTCGCAGTCCCGCATAAAAAAAAAAAGGAAATCGCAGATCGCCGCCATTACTCATTAAACAAAAAAATATAAAAAATGACAAAAATCTTTCCCTTTGTTAGTAAACGCAATAACTTTTGCGCAAACCAATCAAAATACGCTTATTGCGTTTTTATTTTACCAAACATAGGTAGCATAAAACGAATTGGCCTAAAATGTTTAAAAAAAAAATTTGATTTTTACATTTTTTTTTATTGGGGAATTTCATATAAAAAATTTGAAAAATATTATTTTTGCAAAATTGTCGCTCTTTTTTTGTTTATAGCGCATGATCAAAAAAAAAAAAAAAAAAGTCGCACAGGTGATCAAATATCACCAAAAGAAATCTCTGTTTGTGGGGAAAAAAAGGACGTCAATTTCATTTGGGTACAGCGTCACACGACCGTGCAATTGTCCGTTAAAGTCACGCAGTGCCGAATCGCAAAATAGGGCCTGGTCAGGAAGGGGGTAAAATCTTCCGGGGCTTAAGTGGTTAAGCTTGTTCAATTAAGCTTTGACAATACAACCTGGAAGCCGATTGGTTTCTATGCAC
Organism: Pelophylax lessonae; assembly: GCF_965119305.1. Classification (NCBI taxonomy): domain Eukaryota; kingdom Metazoa; phylum Chordata; class Amphibia; order Anura; family Ranidae; genus Pelophylax; species Pelophylax lessonae. The sequence continues at coordinate 42,157,756 of NC_138769.1, forward strand.
CAAATTTTTCACTCTCCAGTTTTACTAAATAAACCCCAAAGTATATTTTTTAAACCATTTGTATAGAATCTTTACTTTGCATAGGTAACGAAACATCTATTTTATTAACATATAGTGATAACTTTCCCCAGTACTTTACAGAGAACATTGCGCTGATCACAGCAGTCACCACCCCACTATACTTTACAACTGTCAGTCTCATGCCTTCTAAGCCTGATGTTGGGTAGGAGCCAACTAACCTACTAGTATATATTTTACAGCGTGGAAGGAAGCTGAAGCAGTGAGAGGAAACCCATACAAACAAGAAAATAATATGCAGATCGCATCCCTGGTGGGAGCTGAACCCAAGACCTTAACACTATGGGACTATGGTGCTAACCACTAAGCCACCAGGTGTTTATTATTTACAAAAGCTAAAGCCTCTTCTATACATTTCTGCAGCATTCTAGTTTGAATATTCTTATTTGTGGGATTGGTTCACACTAGTGTGACTTTCATGAGACTTTACACACTCTGGCAATCAAGTCACACGAAAGTTGCATGGCTCACATCAAAGCAGTGCAGGAGCCTTTTTTAAGTCACACAGATTGAAACGGTTGCCAATGAAATGAATGGGCTGAGACTTGTCTTCAGGTGACTGTGTCCAAAGTCGCATAAGTCACACTAATGCGAACGGCGCAAAAAGCTCTGCAGAGCTTGAGGTTTCATTTCTGCATTCTCAACACATAGCCCTAGCCATTCAGAGAACGGTTTGTCATATTTGCCATTATAATTGAAAGTAAAAAGAAAATACCAAATATTGGGTTGTCCCCGCAACAGTAATGGAGAGGAAATCTTCCAATAGGGACACTAGTTCTGGTGACACCCTGGGATTCCCTCCCTATGGAGAGAGATTTCCTCTCACTTCCTGTTTAAACTATGGGACAGGAAGCTAAGGGAAAGCTCCCCAATGGGACACAAATGACAAAACACCTGACAGGGGTTATAACCCTACCTTACTACATCCAAAATGAATACAAAGTTATGCCTTTAGTTCTACTTTACCCCCTTCCCACCGCCACCTCCCGGCCCTTTAACAGCTTTTAAATGCTGGGAGGCAGAGACGGGCATTTGTATCCTGTGACCGCTGTGATTGGCTGTCACATGATTGGAAAGCTCCCAATTGCAAATATGCATTGGGAGGTTTCTGGTCTCTGCTGGTGCAGGGCGCGCGTTCCAAGTACAGAAAATGGTTTCCATAAGGTCACGTTAAAGCCCACCAGCTGAGAGGCGGCAAATATGGGCCACGCTGGCGGGAACTGGTTAACATAGGGAAAGGTTTTCTGTACCTTCCTCATACCCTTAACATAGAAGAAAGATTTACTGTAGTCCAGCAGAGGATAACTCAGGGGGTGACAACACTACTTGCAGCAGAGGCACGGTTGTCAGCTCAATCAGTAAGTTAGAAGTTAAAGCGGTAGTATCCCGCTTTTTGACACTTTTACCTACAGGTAACCCTATAATAAGGCTTAACTGTAGTTACAATTAATATCTCCTAAACCGGCACGGTTTAGGAGATATTTGCAGTGCATGCAGCCGCTCACGCGAGCGGCGCATGCGCTCTGAAGGTCCGGGGGGGGGGGGGCCTTCAGTTTTCCTTGCCGGGAGCTTGTCGGAAAAATCACTCCCGCGCGCATGCCCGTGAGTGACGTCATCGCGGCTCCGGCCAATCACAGCGCCGGAGCCGCCAAACCCAGAAGAGACGCAGAGGGATCATGGCAGCGCCCGCAGCGGTGTCCAGGGGTCCGTGTCGGGTCTTCGTTCTAAGGTAAGTAATACATAATGAGCTAGTATGCGATGCATACTAGCTCATTATGCCTTTGTCTTGCAGGGTTTTTTTTTTTCCAGGTTTACAACCGCTTTAATCTAATTTCTGGCAGATCAACAGTTTTTTTTTTTTCTACATTTAACCACTTAAGCCCCCGGAGGATTTGGCTGCTAAAGGACCAGGGGTTTTTTTGCGATTTTTTACTGCGTGACTTTAACGGACAATTGTGCGGTCGTGCGACGCTGTACCTAAACTAATTTGACGTCCTTTTTTTCCCCACAAACAGAGCTTTCTTTTGGTGGTATTTGATCACCTGTGCGATTTTTTGATCACGCGCTATAAACAAAAAAAGGAGCGTAAATTTTGCAAAAATAACAATATTTTTCACATTTTTTTATATGAAATTCCCCAAAAAAAAAAAGAAAATCAAAATTTTTTAACATTTTTCGGCCAATTTGTTTTATGCTACCTATGTTTGGTAAAAAAAAAAAAAAAAAAAAAAAAAAAAAAAAAAAAAAATCGCAAAAAGCGTATTTTGATTGGTTTGCGCAAAAGTTATCGCGTTTACTAACAAAGGGAAAGATTTTTGTCATTTTTGGTGGTTTTTTTTTTTAACGCGTAATGGCGGCGATCTGCGATTTTTTTTTCGGTACTGCGACATTGCGGCGGACAGATCGGACCCTTGACTGAAATTTTGGACACTTTTGGGGGTACCAGTGACATTACTGCAGTAATCAGTGCTATACATATGCACTGTTACTGCAAAAATGACACTGGCAGGGAAGGGGTTAACTTTATTGGACAGGGAGGGGTTAAGTGTGTCCTAGGGGCGTGATTCTAACTGTGCAGGGACATTCCTATTGGTGTAAAAGCAAAGATCAACCGTTCTACATAGTAGAACGGACAGATCTTCACTTTTACACAGGGAGAACTGACAGGCAGCTTGTTTACACAAGCTGCTCTGTCTTTCTCCCTTCACAGGAGCGATCGCAGTGTGACTGGCGGACATCGAGTCCGCCGGTCACACGCACTGACTTGTCTGTGAACGAGCCGCGGCGGGCGTGCGCCTCTGCGGGCGCGCGCCCGCCTGCGATAGGCTCGCAAGTCAGTGACAGGCGAGTGATGTACCGATACGTCACTCTGCCTGGCCGGGGCTGACCGCCGCAGTATATAGTCGTGCGGCGGTCGGCAACCGGTTAACTTGGCGGGGAAAAAAAAAAACGAAAAAAAAAAAAAAAAAAAAAACAATACATTTGAATACAGTGGCTAGAACAAAAGTATGTGCTCCAAATGAAATTACACGGTTTTCTGCAGTAATTTGCCAAGTAAAGTGATCCGATACTCATCTAAGACAAACGCCATGTAACTAAACTGATAATTCTAATTTATATTGTCTTTATTAAACAACCCTATTAAAACATTCACAGTAAGGGAATCCTAAAGCAAGTCATAGAAGATTCGAATCTCAGCTGGTTCAGCAGGGACTGGTTGAGATTCAATCCATCTACAGTATAGGCAGTCTGATTATACTCCAAGATCCATCGATTAACGGGGGGTACAACCAGCATGTCAGTTTTTTAGCATGCGATTACTGAGGCTACAGCCGCTAGCAGTAATCACTGTGTTCTCCCGGCAGGGACAGCTCCCTGCATCCTCCCCTCCCCCTTCCTGCTGAAAGAACACAATCACTCCGAGTTATTTTCTTTCCTGCAACCCATGGTTCCAGTTAAAAAACAAACTGTTTTCCCCTTTTGGGATAAAGGTTTTGCATGAATAAAAAGGTGATCGTTTTATCCCCTGCCAGTGTTAAGTGCTCATTCTTGTAAACTGATACATTCTGCTGGAGAGCTTGTGAAAAACAGACTTGTTGGCTGGATCACCAGATAAAAAAAAAAAAAAAACACAAGCCTAAAAAAGAAAACCAACAGCCATCACATCTAAGATTTGATATACATTTTATCATATAATTACATAGTTCGTTTTGGCCAAGCTGGCATGTGAGGCCGCTGGATGTGTGGTATTAACCACTTCCCCCTAGGACGACGTCATAAACTTTGCGGGGGTATACCGGGATGATGCCTCTAGCTAGAGGCATCATCCCGGTACCGTTGTTTGAAGCCGACGGTCGGCTTTCCGTCGGTACCGATCGATGCGGCTCGGGAGCCGCTCGATCGTTACCCTGGGGGGCGGGAGGGGACGTCCCCCCCTCCAGCCGCCTTCCGCAGCTTTTACCGGGGCTCCCGTCCCACCGGGAGCCCCGAGCACCCAGCCGGCGCGTCCGCCAGCTGAATGGAGTCCCGATGAATGCCGGAAACGGCATCGATCGGGTCTCCGATGACGTAACCCGGAGGCGGCGTCCATGACGTCACTTCCAAGTTAGTGTGCTGCAAAACGGCGCCAAATTTGAAAAACGGCTGTATGCAAAAACGCCGTTTTCGGCGTTTTGCATACAGGGAAGTGTAGTGGAGGGGTCGAGGGTCTTTTAGACCCTCAATTCCTCCATAAAGTGTACCTGTCACTGCATATTGCTGTCACAAGGGATGTTTACATTGCTTGTGACAGCAATAAAAGTGATCAGATTTTTTTTTTTTTTTTTAAAAACTGTAATAAAGTTAAAAAAATAAATAAAATAAATGGAAAAAAAAAAAAAAAAAAAAAAAAGGTAGCCGCCCCGATCACCGTTAGCTCGCGCACAAAAAAAAACGTATACGGAAGTCGAGCCGCGAATGAAATCGCTGTTCAAACCACACATGAGGTATCGCCGCGATCGCCAGAGTGTGAGCAATAATTTAAAAAAAAGAGCTACACTAACTCTAAACTGGTAACCATTAAATAAATTTAAAATGTCGCCTATTGAGATCTCTATTGACCGTAGTTTGTCGCCATCCCACAGGGGGGCGCAATTTTAAACCGTAACATGTTGGGTATCTATTTACTCGGCATGACATCTTTCACAATATACAAAAAAAAATGGGCTAACTTTACTGTTTAGTATCTTTTAAATGCAGTGAAATGTAATTTTTCGCAAAAAAATGGCGTTTTAAAGACCGCTGTGCAAATACCGCGTGACAAAAAATATTGCAATGACCGCCATTTTATTCTCAAGAGTTTTGCTAAAAAAATATATATAATGTTTGGGGGTTCTAAGTAGTTTTCTAGGAAAAAATACTGGTTTTAACTTGTAAACAAAAAGTGTCCGAAATAGGGCTGGTATGGAAGTGGTTAAATGTATGTAGCTGTGGCTACATACCACACTTAAGGGTGCAAGCTGGGACCTTCCTGTCTCATACCCGGAACACAGAGTCTACAGCAGTGGTGCACAGAGCAAGCAATGTATTCTATCAATGAATACAAAGCTTCCTCTAATTGTAAGTCAGAGATGCGGAGCTGATGATGTCATAACCTCTGACTCAGCCAGAGGAACCTTCCTGGTCTCTGCTCAATACCCGGAACACAGTGCGGTGTTCTGTATATAGCCACAGCTACATACAGTTTATACGGTACATCCAGCGGCCTCAAAGGTTAGTGAGGGACATAGTTCCAGCTAGGAAAGATGGAGATTTTACTTTAATACTAATATATAAACAAACACCACAACCACCACCAGCTTCTTTTAAAAACAACAGGTCCCCTTTAATTCTGAAAAAAACGCTATGAGCATCATGAGATAGAATTTGAATGGAATTTGAGACCCGACTATATATAATTAATCATGGAAGACTTGTTAATGAAGATGCACTTTGCAGAGTCAGCCACAATTCAAGAAACACAATGTCTCCTCAGCAAAGAGATAGTAAAAACGCAATAGTCACAGCTTCTAGAATGACACATCAATCTCATTTCACACACAATATAACACATTAGTTTTCAAAAAAATGAGACGCTTCGAGGATTAGCAATCTCAATGTAGGAAGCCAACCGCCAACGCTTTTCTAAGCCTGCCTTCGCATTTTTTTCCTCCCCCCCTATTACGGTTCCAGTGAAGAATTCTGATTTTAGCAAGTGAAAAAAAAAAAAAAAAAAAACTCAGGCATCAACAAAACCACCAACCATTTACAAAGTCATTTTAGCGAGAAGAAAACCTAAGCCCAAAAAGAAACGACAGCAGATGAAACAAGACACAGGACCGCTTACTTGGGATGGACTCACACTAGGTGATTAGTACAGCTCTGACCCCCCAATGTCCACTCCATCTGACCAGTGTGACCACTTCATACTGTTCTTAGTGTGCTGGCCTGCTGGTGGATGTGCCTAGTGGGAGAACACCTTTAGGCTCCATGCACAGAGTATGCCAAATATGCCACTTAGACATTTGACATTTTTTTGCCTCTAAACGCCCCTCTATATTCGTTTTTTTTTTTTCCCCTTCTACCCCTTTCGTTACTCGTTTCCACTCCTCTTGGCCCATATCTATGACTCTGCTTATAAACATTGACTGTATATGATTTCCTTGTCCAATATCACCCAAATTATGATAATTATGATATAATTTACATATATATATATATATATATATATATATATATATATATATATATATATATATATATATATATATATATATATTATATATTCTTTCTTTCTTTCAGAGACTGGCCATATTGGAAGGTTTCTCTACACATATGGTATATCCTCATCCTCTACCTGTTGTCCAGTGGAGCACTTTTGGGTCCTGCAGCTTCACCTCCCATACCGGACTATCTTGCTGCCATCACATGGTAACACTGTTCCAAGCAATATGGCATGGTTGTTATGGAAGTAGGGTTTCTCCCCATTTGGGTTCTACTTTTTGAGTTGCCATACCCTATCAGCTATTACTCTGCACGTTGACCAAACATCATATATCATAATTTTTACTCCTGATGAGTGGGCTATGTCAACCCACAAAACGCATTGAGTTCAAAAACAAGATCTATCTATATGCATACTGATACTCTTATATTGTTATCTTATCCATCACGCTATGTATTGATGTCTATGTTGGATACTGGCTCATGTTGCACTATCCTTGCATGTTGGTTTTACCCAATACTACCCTTGCATGTTGGTTTTACCCAATACTACCCTTGCATGTTGGTTTTACCCAATACTACCCTTGCATGTTGGTTTTACCCAATACTACACTTGCATGTTGGTTTTACCCAATACTACCCTTGCATGTTGGTTTTACCCAATACTACACTTGCATGTTGGTTTTACCCAATACTACACTTGCATGTTGGTTTTACCCAATACTACCCTTGCATGTTGGTTTTACCCAATACTACACTTGCATGTTGGTTTTACCCAATACTACCCTTGCATGTTGGTTTTACCCAATACTACTCTTGCATGTTGGTTTTACCTAATAAATCAGAGATGCTGAGTTTGAGTGACTATTGTGTCCACCTCAGTTCAAAGTCCCACCGGGCAATTGCTTTCCTGTTTTCCATCTTAGCTTATGGGGCAGATTTTTAAACCAGAGAATTCCCAAACAATCACTTCAGGTGAATCTTCCCTGGCCATGTGTTATAGGACAGTGATATATTCACCACCAGTGAATGTTTGGTGAAAGTCGCATTCATTGCTTTGTAAATATGTTCCTATGTGCCCATGTACACATAGGCGCTTACAGGCAGAAAAAGAAATGCACCACCAGCATGTACAGGAGAGAAGCCTTTTGGTAGCAAAAAACTGACAAATGTACATTTGCGTTATCGCATTTAGGCACATTCATGCAGGCCAGAAAAAAAGTGACTATTCTGCCTAAATGAACGCATTAACCACTTTAGCCCCAGCCCTATTTCGGACACTTTTTGTTCACAAGTTAAAACCAGTATTTTTTCCTAGAAAACTACTTAGAACCCCCAAACATTATATATATTTTTTTAGCAAAGACTCTGGAGAATAAAATGTCGGTCATTGCAAAATTTTTTGTCACGCGGTATTTGCGCAGCGGTCTTTAAAACGCCATTTTTTTGGAAAAAATTTGAAAAATCACATTTCACTGCATTTAAAAAATACTAAACAGTAAAGTTAGCCCATTTTTTTTTTTGTATATTGTGAAAGATGATGTCACGCCGAGTAAATAGATACCAAACATGTTACGGTTTAAAATTGCGCCCCCCCGTGGGATGGCGACAAACTACGGTCAATAGAGATCTCAATCTGCGACGCTTTAAATTTATTTAACGGTTACCAGTTTAGAGTTAGAGTGTAGCTCTTTTTTTTTAATTATTGCCCACGCTCTGGCGATCGCGGCGATACCTCACATGTGTGGTTTGAACAGCGATTTCATTTGCGGCTCGACTTGCGTATACGTTTTTTTTTGTGCGCGAGCTAACGGTGACGGCTAAATTTTTTTTTTTTTTTTTTCCTATTTATTTTTTCTTTTTTTTTTAAACTTTATTACAGGTTTTTAAAAAAAAAAAAAATCTGATCACTTTTATTGCTGTCACAAGCAATGTAAACATCCCTGGTGACAGCAATATGTCGTGACAGGTACACTTTATGGAGGGATCGAGGGTCTAAAAGACCCTAGACCCCTCCACTACACTTCCCTGTATGCAAAACGCCGAAAACGGCATTTTTGCATACAGCCGTTTTTCAAATCTGCCGCCTTTTGCAGCACAGTAACCCGGACGTGACGTCATGGACGCCGCCTCCGGGTTACGTCATCGGAGACCCGATCGATGCCGTTTCCGGCATTCATCGGGACTCCATCCAGCCGGCGGACGTGCCGGCTGGGTGCTCGGGGCTCCCGGTGGGACGGTAGCCCCGAGCAAAGCCGCGGAAGGCGGCGGGAGGGGGGGGGACGTCCCCTCCCGCCCCCCCGGGTAACGATCGAGCGGCTCCCGAGCCGCATCGATCGTTACCGACGGAAAGCCGACCGTCGGCTTCAAACAACGGTACCGGGATGATGCCTCTAGCTAGAGGCATCATCCCGGTATAACCACTCAAAGTCAGCCGACGTAGAGGTTACGTGACTGGTAGTAAAGTGGTTAAAAGTGGGTGTAAACCCTTACATATACATAGTGAAGTGACTGGCCTCAGGTGATAGAGATGAAAGAAATCCTCCCACATAAGTTGTACCTGTTTATCTGCAGTGTTCTCTTCTCTACAGTCAAAGTTCAGACCTTATAAAGCATGCCAGAAAAAAAGGTTGTGGAGAGCTGAAATTACACACTGCAGAGCTCAGTGAGGATTGCTCTAAGAGCTGATTGGAGAGAAGGGACACACCCTCCACACAAGCTGTCAATCACAGGCTGTGTGCTTGAGCTCCCTTCACTGTCACCTTTGTTTCCTCTTGGTGACAAAAAACTTGTCAGAAGAGATTCATGCTGATAGAAGAATTAGGCAGCAGACAGAAAATGACACTTAGTGCTCTGAATTGAGACAAGTACACACTATAGTGGGATATTCTTTGTTC
>NC_138769.1:42171970-42326970 GCF_965119305.1 Pelophylax lessonae
AGCCAGTAAAGCCGAGTACACCCCACTATTTTTATTTCCCGCTAGATTGAACGAAACAAAACTGTGGCTCAGGTCAGAGCCGCTGTACTAACAACCGGATGTTAGTACAGTGATCTCCCCAGATGTTCTATTGTGTTCTGACAGCTCCCCCACCAGAACACACTCCGGTCAGTGTTCTCAGCCATTGGCTGAAAGCGCTGATCAGGAGCCAATCAGTTGCTAGTTTTCCCAACATGCTCATCCAACACAACCTGGCCTAAAAGCTGTCTTTCTGTCAGACTGGCTTTCCCTACACGTGGGCTGAATGTCGGACGGATTTGAATTAAATTGGACGATTTCGCCTGACATTCAGCCCATGCGTACTAGGCTTCTGTCTGTTTTTAAAGAGCTCTCCTGGCTTTAGCCCGCTGTCGGCTGTGTCTGGGTCACAGGAGTGCAGAACTGAAGCCCCGTACACACGTACCGATGGTCGGCTTACAAATGTTCCTCTTTTCTCCCCGGGATGTCGGTGTCTGCTGAAAAGTGCAAAGACAGCACAAGGACAGCACAAGAATTTTGTCCGCCGACTGCAGAAGTGATGTCATGTAATGGTTAACTTTCCCTGTGTTTTCTATTTTCTGAGCATGCCCAGTCTTGCAAATCTGCGGTCTGTCGGCCGAATTGTGTACTGACAGGCGAACAATCGTCCGTTCTGGTGTCGGCATACAAATATTTTCATGTTTGCACGAAAGACTTTTGTCCGCGGATTGTGCGCAGACATCTGTCGGAGGCACCATACTAACACGCGTACAATCGGCAGATCCTTCGTCCACCGACGTTTGTATGCCGACGATCGGTACGTGTGTACGGGCCTTAAGTGCACTCCTGTGACGCACATGAGAAGTATTGCAAAAAGAGCTTTGGCTATACTTCTACTTTAACAAAAAAAAAAAAAAAAAACACCCTGGAGTGTGTTTGTGCCACCTCCATGATCTCCATTGTGAAGATTTGTGGAGGGTGTTGCATAAGTATTTACACCCCCTTGGGACAATTACATACACACTAGAAAATCTGAATTAAGCTGTACCCTGAAAGATTTAGGTTTTGTCTAGAATGCCTCCAAAAAAAAAAAAAAAGCAGTAAACGTCTGGTATACAAGCGTGCGTACAGCCTCATAGCTGTATCCTTGCAGTGTGAGATCTAGGGCATTGCTGCCTCTCACTGTCAATCTCAGGTGATTTGGAGTGAGATTTGGGGAAGTCGCTACTGTGCTGCTGAGGCTATGACATGAGGAAGCAAACCCCTGCCTTTAACCACTTTAGCCCCAGCCCTATTTCGGACACTTTTTGTTCACAAGTTAAAACCAGTATTTTTTCCTAGAAAACTACTTAGAACCCCCAAACATTATATATATTTTTTTAGCAAAGACTCTGGAGAATAAAATGTCGGTCATTGCAAAATTTTTTGTCACGCGGTATTTGCGCAGCGGTCTTTAAAACGCCATTTTTTTGGAAAAAATTTGAAAAATCACATTTCACTGCATTTAAAAAATACTAAACAGTAAAGTTAGCCCATTTTTTTTGTATATTGTGAAAGATGATGTCACGCCGAGTAAATAGATACCAAACATGTTACGGTTTAAAATTGCGCCCCCCCGTGGGATGGCGACAAACTACGGTCAATAGAGATCTCAATCTGCGACGCTTTAAATTTATTTAACGGTTACCAGTTTAGAGTTAGAGTGTAGCTCTTTTTTTTTTAATTATTGCCCACGCTCTGGCGATCGCGGCGATACCTCACATGTGTGGTTTGAACAGCGATTTCATTTGCGGCTCGACTTGCGTATACGTTTTTTTTTGTGCGCGAGCTAACGGTGACGGGGACGGCTAAATTTTTTTTTTTTTTTTTTCCTATTTATTTTTTCTTTTTTTTTAAACTTTATTACAGGTTTTTAAAAAAAAAAAAAATCTGATCACTTTTATTGCTGTCACAAGCAATGTAAACATCCCTGGTGACAGCAATATGTCGTGACAGGTACACTTTATGGAGGGATCGAGGGTCTAAAAGACCCTAGACCCCTCCACTACACTTCCCTGTATGCAAAACGCCGAAAACGGCATTTTTGCATACAGCCGTTTTTCAAATCTGCCGCCTTTTGCAGCACAGTAACCCGGACGTGACGTCATGGACGCCGCCTCCGGGTTACGTCATCGGAGACCCGATCGATGCCGTTTCCGGCATTCATCGGGACTCCATCCAGCCGGCGGACGTGCCGGCTGGGTGCTCGGGGCTCCCGGTGGGACGGTAGCCCCGAGCAAAGCCGCGGAAGGCGGCGGGAGGGGGGGGACGTCCCCTCCCGCCCCCCCGGGTAACGATCGAGCGGCTCCCGAGCCGCATCGATCGTTACCGACGGAAAGCCGACCGTCGGCTTCAAACAACGGTACCGGGATGATGCCTCTAGCTAGAGGCATCATCCCGGTATAACCACTCAAAGTCAGCCGACGTAGAGGTTACGTGACTGGTAGTAAAGTGGTTAAAGATGGCCGCCTCCACAATGTTGTGACACCGCTCAGAACAAGGCGTGCTAAGTCGGTAATGAGGAAAAGGTCAGTTGCAGGGCGACCACAGGTCATACTGGTGACTACGCCTCTGCCTTCTGTCTTTTCAGATTACCCTTTGAATTAGAATCCTATATCACTAACTCACACAAAACAAGTACAACAAAAATCAAAACACACACAAATTATATATATATATATATATATATATATATATATATATATATATATATATATATATATATATATATATATATATATATATATATATATATATATATACATATACACACACACACAATATATATATATATATATATATATATATATATATATATATATATATATATATACATATATATATATACACATATATACACACACATACATACATACATATATATATACACACACACACACACACACACACACACACATATATATATACACACATACATACACACACACCTATATATACACACACATAAAAAAACCTTAGTTATTCAAACTATCCACAAATAAATCTTAAAAGGATTGCGTCCCTGTACGGTCAAAACCCTAAACCGGCTCTGGTGCAGCCAAAGTCCACCTGTGTGCACACAATCTCAAAATAAATACACCTATTATCTTGCCAGTACCAAAGTTTTATTATAGAACAGATCATCTCCCTAGTAAAAAAAAAAAAAAAACTCATATCTATCTATCTATCTATCTATCATGTGGAGCTCAAGGAAAGTCTTTGACCCTGTGGCAAAACCACAGCGTCTTATCAGAATTAGTAGCTGTGGCCGCTTGTGGGAGGAGTTAGACGGTGCCCTAAGGCTGCATTCACACTTGAGCGTAGCGTTTTTGCACGATTTTTACCGCGGTTTTCTGGCGTTTTTGGAGGCAGGCATTGACATCTATCAAAAACGCTGGTAATCAGCCCAAAAAGAAGCTCATGTACTTTTTTCAGCTACAGGCATTTTGCTTCAGGTGTTAAAACGCTCAGATGTGAACAGGGAGGGGCCATTTAAATGAATGGGGTTTTACTTGTTGGGCGTTTTGGAACGTTTGTTTTTTTAGCGTTTTTGGAGCTGAAAAACGCTCAAAAACGCCCAGGTGTGAATGGAGCCTAAGGACAATGAAACACCACATCATGCTAAAATCGAACAGATTGGGAGTTGGGTAGCCATGTGGCCAGTGCTAATGGAAACCCATTGGGAAATGATGGGAGTGAAGGTGGGTGTGGGCAGTGCTAAAAGAAGCTAACTGGGAGGGAAAAGGGGAGCACACAACTCCCCTATTACAACAGTATTCTAGCAAGAAAGAGAATGCTAGTTAACCACATCCCACCCGCTCTATAGCAGAATGACTGCTCCCCGGGGGCGCGCAGAGCGGCGATCGGTGATGTGAGGTGTCAGTCTGACTCCCTGCATCTCCGATCTCAGTAAAGAGCCTACTGACGTAGGCTGGTCACATAGTAAACAGGAAGAGCCGTTGATCGGCTTTCCTTAGTTCGTGCCTGACAGGAGTAAAGGAGCGCCGATCAGCGGCTCCCCTGACAGGGGGGGGGGGGGGGGGGTCGGCACTGGTGATCAGATCATTGATTACCAGTGCAGACCCTTGGGGGGGGGGGTGGGGGTGCCACTAGAACCACCAGGGATGCCCACCCATGACCCCAGGGATGCCCACCTATGACCCCAGGGAAGCCCACTATGGACACCAGGGTTGGCAATCAGGGCTCAGGGAGCCCCCCATTGCCCTCCCCATCAGTGCTTCCCGCCAGTGCCCTCCCTATCAGTGCTGCCCACCAGTGCCCATCATTGCCATCTATCAGTGCCCATTATTGCCCACCAGTGCCGACTATCAGTGCCCATTAGTGCCGCCCAGCAGTGCCCATTAGTGCCGCCCAGCAGTGCCCATTAGTGCCGCCCAGCAGTGCCCATTAGTGCCGCCCAGCAGTGCTGGCAGCAACAAGGCAGCAACCGGTGGAGTCATCAGCGCATGCACTTTGAAGGAATGGCATACCCCTCAAGTGATTACAAAAGGAAAAAACTGGTATAAAAAAATAAAAAACAAACGTCGTGATTACCTGCTCTGTGTAATGGTTTTGCACAGAGAAGCCCTGATTCTCCTCTTCTCGGGTCCCCCTGCTGGCGTTCTGGGCCCCACCCCCTTGCGGAGTTTGCCCATAGCAGCCTGACTGCTGTTTGGGCACTTGTGCATGCTCGATCCCGAACCAGCTCTCTGCGTCCATAAATAAGACACAGAGCATGGCTCAGCCCTGCACCCAGCTCACTGGCTGCGATTCACAGGGGGCCAATGCCTCCTGTATCTCAACCAATCAGGAGGGAGAGACCCAAGAGAACCTTGGGTCTCATGCACATCGCTGAACCGAGAGCGGGTTTAGGTATTTGGGGGGAGGGTGCACTAAAGGATTTTTACCTTCATGCAGAAAACCTTCAGCCTTTAGATCTACTTTCAGAGCTCTGTGCCGTAGCCGAGACTCTTGCATGTATGCGTGGGAGTGACGTCATCACGGCTCAGCCAGTCAGATGGCCGGAGTCCGCAAACCCGGAAGGAAGACCGGGTGAAGATGGAAGCCTCTGCAGCAGTGACCGCGCACCACTGGAGGGCTTTGTTCTAAGGCAAGTCTTTGATAATGTTATCATAGTTCCTTGTAGGGTACAACTCTTTTTCTATATATATTAGACTTTACTACAGTTTTCAGAACAAAATAAGGAGATTATGAAATTGATGGTAGCAACATGTCTCAAAAAAAAAAAAAAGCTGTCAAGATAAGTGGTAGGGCTCTTTCACACGGGCGATCCGATCAGATCCGCCGGTCAGTTTTTTAGGCGGATCTGATCGGATCCTCCATGCAGCTCTATGGGGCAGCGGGTGTCAACGGAGACACCTCCGCTGACATCCGTATCCGACCCTGTCCGTGAAATCTGGACGGATGGAAACCCTATTTTTCCATCCGTTCAGGGATCGGATGAGAGCGGACAGGCGGTCCGCTCTCATCCGATCACCCATAGAGAGCAGCGGGAGCTGTGACACCTCCCTCTCCGCACTGCAAGCGGAGACTGAGCTGTCATCCGCCGGCTCAGCGGGGATCGGCGGATCGATCCCCGCTGAGCAGCACGGATCCGCCTACTGAGGCGGACCGTGTGAAAGAGCCCAAACTAACCAGGAAGAGCATTTTGCAACTTAGCAATTAGGTTAACTGACAACAGGTCAGTAACATGATTGGGTATAAAAAGAGCATCTTAGAGAGTCCCTGTGGTCTCAGAAGAAAAGAGGTTTACCAATCTGTGAAAAGATTTGCCTAAAAATGGTCAAATATATCCATCACATACATACATATACACACACACACACACACACACACACACACATCCAAACTCTACTGCCATATAAATGATGTGAAGACAGAGTGCCGGTGCTCAGGCCAACCAGTCCACTGTAGATAAATCCAACAAAAAGCCGGCAACTCAGTGCTTCTTCTTAAAAGACCCTTTATTGATGCACAACAGCAAATATAATGTCCATAGATGCTAGCACGTTTCGGCCTCAGCCTTATAGCATTGCTAGGAAGGTGGCTGAGGCAGAAACGTGTTAGCATCTATGGACATTGTATTTGCTGTTGTGCATCAATAAAGGGTCTTTTAAGAAGAAGCACTGAGTTGCCAGCTTTTTGTTGGATTTATAGAATATGAAAAGGTTCCGATAATCTGGAGAAACCTCTGTGCTCAATGGACAAGGCTGAAACACAAATATTGGATAACTGGGATCTTTGGGCCATCAGACGGCTCTGCATTAAAAACAGGCATGATTCTGAGATGGATATCACTGCATGGGCTCGAATACTTCCATAAATCAATGACTGAACACAGTTCCCTGTGCCATCCAAACATGCAAGGTAAAGTTCTATCATGCAAAGATAAACTATAACATGAACCAGAAAAACCGCCTTCTTCTCTGGGCCAAAGCTCATTTTAAATGGTCTGTTGCAAAGTGGAAAACTGTTCTGTGGTTAGAAGAAATTTAATTTTACATTTTTGGAACCCACGGGCGCCGCCGCGTCCTTTACTAAAGAGGAGAGGGATCATCCACCTTGCTTTCAACGCTCAGTTCAAAAGCCTGCATCTCTGAAGGTACAGGAGTCCATAATTGTGAACGGAATGGACAGCTTGCACACCTGGAAAGGCACCATTAATGCTAAAAGATAGATCTTTTGTTTTAAAGCAGCATATGCTCCCATCCAGACAATGTATTTTTCAAGGAAGGAAGGCCTTGCATATTTCAGTAGGACAATGCTAAATCACATACTGCATCTATGACCACAGAGCATGGCTTCATAGTAGAAGAGTCCTGGTGCTACCAATTGAAAATATTTGGAGCGTCTCGAAACGAAAAAAATTTGACAAAGACGACCCAGGACTGTTGAGAAGTTAGAATCCTATATTAGGCAAGAATGGGGCAACATTCCTCCCCCAGAACTCCAGAAACTGGTCTCCTCAGTTCCCAGGCCAGTACAGAGTGTTAAAAGAAGAAAAGATGTTACACCGCTTTAAACATGGCCCTGTCCCAACTTTTTTGAGATGTGTTGCTGCCATAAATTTCAAAATTAAATTTTTTTTATATGTTACAATTTCCTTGTTTAAACATTTCATTTTTGTTTTTTTTCTACAGTGAAGAAAATATGGGTTTAGGATATTTGCAAATCATTGCATTCTGTTTGTACATAGATTTTACGCAGCGTACCAACTTTTTTGGAATTGGGGATGTATATTAAATACATGGAATTTATGGTAAATCATCAATATTCAGAAGTTAATATAATGCAGCAGGGACTGATGTAAAATGTACAATATATAAAGTCAGCGCTGTATAAATACCGGCAATATAGCGCAGCGGCTAAGTGGTTAGTACTCCCCCCCCCCCCCCCCCCCTAGTAAAACTAGGTTAATGGTACGAATCCCGACCAAGACTACCTGCCCAGGGTTTGCATGTTCTCCCTGTGCCTGCGTGGGTTTCTGCCGGGTACTGTGGTTGCCTCCCACACTCCAAAGATATGATGGGAGGTTAATTGGCTCTTGTCTAAATTGGCCCTAGTAGGTGTATGTATATATTTACATATATTTTTGTAAATATTTTATTATATCTTTTCATGTGACAACACTAAGGCTCCGTTCACATCTGGGCGTTTTGGGGCGTTTTTGGGGAGTTTTTCTGCTCTAGGATCAGCTCTCAAAACGCCCAACAAGACAAATCCTATTCATTTCAATGGCCCCTGTTCACATCTGAGCGCTTTGACGCTGTAAGCAAAACGCCCAATGCTCAAAAAAGTACATGAGCTTCTTTTTGGGCAGATTACAAGGCGTTTTCCATTGGTTTCTATTCAATCTAAAAACGCCTGCACAAAAAACGCCTGTAAATCGCGGTAAAATCGCGGTAAAAACGCTACGCTCAGGTGTGAATGTAGCCTGAAGAAATGACACTTTGCTACAATGTAAAGTAGTGAGTGTACAGCTTGTATAACAGTGTAAATTTGCTGTCCCCTCAAAATAACTCAACACACAGCCATTAATGTCTAAACCGCTGGCCACAAAAGTGAGTACACCCCTAAGTGAAAATGTCCAAATTGGGCCCAATTAGCCATTTTCGCTCCCCGGTATCATGTGACTTGTTAGTATTACAAGGTCTCAGGTGTGAATGGGGGGGGGGGGGCAGGTTTGATAAATTTGGTGTGATCGCTCTCACTCTCTCAAACTGGTCACTGGAAGTTCAACATGGCATCTCATGCCAAAGAACTCAGAGGATCTGAAAAAAAAAAAAAAAATAAATTATTGCTCTACATAAAGATGGCCCCTCGGCTATAGGAAGATTGCCAAGACCATGAAACAGAGCCTAGTAAAAATGTAAAAATGTCCAAATTGGGCCCAAAGTGTCAATATTTGGTGTGGCCACCATTATTTTCCAGCACTGCCTTAACCCTGTTGAGCATGGAGTTCACCAGAGTTTCACAGGTTGCCACTGGAGTCCTCTTCTACTCCTGCATGATGACATCACGGAGCTGGTGGATGTTCGAGACTTTGCACTCCTTCAGTTTGAGGATGCCCCATAGATGTTCAATAAGGTTTAGGTCTGGAGACATGCTTGGCCAGTCCATCACCTTGACCCTCAGCTTCTTTAGCAAAGCAGTGGTCGTCTTGGAGGTGTGTTTGAGGTTATGTTGGAATACTGCCCTGTGGCCCAGTCTCTGAAGGGAGGGGATCATGCTCTGCTTCAGTATGTCACAGTACATGTTGGCATTCATGGTTCCCTCAATGAACTGTAGCTCCCCAGTGCCGGCAGCACTCATGCAGCCCCAGACCATGACACTCTAACCACCATGCTTGACTGTAGGCAAGACACACTTGTCTTTGTACTCCTCACCTGGTTGCCTCCACATAAACTTTGGTTTGGTTCAGACGGTATCAAGCGTATCTTGGTCTCATCAGACCACAGGACATGGTTCCAGTAATCCAGGTCCTTAGTCTGCTTGTCTTCAGCAAATTGTTTACAGGCTTTGTGCATCATTTTTAGAAGAGGCTTCCTTCTGGGATGACAGTCATGCAGACTAATTTGATGCAGTGTGTGGCGTATGGTCTGAGCACTGACAGGCTGACCGCCCACCCCTTCAACCTCTGCAGCCATGCTGGCAGCACTCATATGTCTATTTCTCCAAAGACAACCTCTGGATATGAGGCTGAGCACGTGCACTCAACTTCTTTGGTCGACCATGGTGAGTCCTGTTCTAAATGGAACCTGACCTGTTAAACCACTGTATGGTCACCATGCTTCAAGCTCAGTTTCAGGGCCTTGGCAAACTTCTTATAGCTTAGGCCATCTTTACGTAGAGCAACAATTCTTTTTTGCAGATGCTCAGGGAGTTCTTTGCCATGAGGTGCCATGTTAAACTTCCAGTGACCAGTATGAGAGAGTGAGAGCGATAACACCAAATTTAAACACACCTGCTCCCCATTCACACCTGAGACCTTGTAACACTAACGAGTCACATGACACCGGGGAAGGAAAATAGCTAATTGGGGCCAATTGGACATTCGGACTTAGGCCCCTTTCACACAGGCTGACCGTTTAGATCCGCTTGTTCGTTTTTTTGGCAGATCTGAATGGTCCCCCCATGCATTCCAATGGGCCATTGGATGTCAACGCAGATATGTCCGCTGACATCGACTCGATCCGATCCGTGAAATCTGGATGGATGGAAACCCTATTTGCCACCCGTCCAGCGGACCGAAGGTCCGTTCCCATCTGATTTCCCCCATAGAGATGCATGGGGAACGGACAGCTGTGTCTCCGCACACAGTGCAGAGACACAGCTGTCATCCTCCTGCTCAGCGGGGGAATTGGCGGATCGATCCCCCGCTGAGAAAAGCGGAGTCGGTTTGACGGACTACAAGTGTGAAAGAGCCCTTAGGGGTGTACTCCCTTTTGTTGCCAGCGGTTTAGACATTAATGGCTGTGTGTTGAGTTATTTTGAGGGGACAGCAAATTTACACTGTTATACAAGCTGTACACTCACTACTTTACATTGTAGCAAAGTGTCATTTCTTCAGTGTTGTCACATGGATATAATAAAATATTTATAAAAATGTGAAGGGTGTACTCACTTTTGTGCGATACTGTATATGTGTGAAGCGCTGTGTAAATTGACAGCGCTATACAAGTACCTGTAATAAATATATAAGATTTTTACTACCTGCACATCAGTAATAGAGGACGCTTTTTGGGTGGGCTGCAGTAGTTTTCAGTACACTTGTGAGATTGCAATGTCAATACTGGTGCCAGGGGAAGGGGTTTTGGGGGTTCCTGAACAGCCAAGATGCTGAGGAACTCAAGTACTGAAGCCGGACACAGCCAAGCAAATAGCATTTTCAGAAAGGAAAACAATGGCACCTCAATAAAGGACTTCCTTTACCACTCACAATATGTGTTGCGTGCTCCGATAGGTCTGACGCAATGTTGTGTGCAGGTGATAAGTCCGCTTTAAAACCACAGCTAAAATAGAAAAAAAAAAAAAGCAATGCAATAAACCTGTCACCAGTCAAAGAGTACATGGCATATCATGTAATTACATGTCCTCACCCAGCACTAAAAGACATCACTTGTGATGTAATCAAACTTAGCACCAGAATGTTTTGCATGCACACGGCTAGAGTTCGCTACTTCAGGGTTATGCTGGCGGCTGAAGAGCTTTACAGATAAAGACTACTAGAGTGAACCACAAAAACCAAAATATGCCAAATTTACTTTCTCTCACAAAGACAAACACTCCACACTAATCATTCCTGACCACCCGCAAGACATCTACATATTACTAAGCTAATGACTTTGTCCCAACACTCAGGTTACGTAATAGGAAGCAATCTGGACATTCACACTACCAACCAACCAACCCTATAGACTCAAGCCGTCCATTGACTTGGCAGTCTCACAAGCATCCAACCTCCAATATCTGCAGAATGTTCTATAGACGTGTACACTCAGTTCTACTGCTCCAGAGAGAAATTAAAGAGAAATTAAAGTTTTACTACGGATAATTTTTCTTTTTGCATTAAAATAAACAGGTTATGCTCACCTGCTCTGTTCAAGAGTATTGCACAGAGTGGCCCCAAACCTCCTCTTCTGGGGTTCCCCCTCCCCCCCCAAGCAATCTTGACTCCTCCTTAACGTGTGCCCCCATAGCAAGCCGCTTGCTATGGGGGCACACAAGGCGTGCTCGCTCCTGAGCTGTGTGTCCAATTTTCCACCCTGCTCCTTCGACTTTTTAAGGCTGCATTCACATGTCAGCGTATTGATCGCGGGCATAATCACCGCGATTCCGCCCACGATCCGGAAAACATTGCAAATCGCGAGACGCCTTTGCATTGCCCGTGATTTGCAATAGCACCCCAAACGCTGTGCGATGTTGCCGCGATTTCCGCCTTCCCGGTAACGTCGCGCAAAAAAAAAAAAAAAAATCGCGGGACGCATTACGCCCAAAAAAAGTACAAGAGCTTCTTTGGAGCGCAATGCGTCCCGCGACTTTTTTTGCGCAACGTTACCGCGATTCGGCAGGCGGAAATTGCGTAAACATCGCACAGCGTTTGGGGTGCTATTGCAAATCACGGGCAATGCAAAGGCGTCCTGCGATTTGCAATGTTTTCCGGATCGCGGGCGGAATCGCGGCGATTCTGCCCGCGATCAATACGCTGACATGTGAATGCAGCCTAAATGATTTTGGGTGGGAAGGTGCTGTCAAGGTTCCACAGAACCCTGTGTATGACCTGGTTTTACAATGGGTGCAGCTTCTCAATGTAGTAAAGTGCTTTCCTTTTGACTGCTGGTCCCCTTAGCGCTGGCCCTGCTTCCTTGTTTCACAGTGGCTCCCTTCCCTTGCAGGGTCCTATAGAACCACCGTCTTGTGTGTTCCTGGGGTCAGACTACAGAGCAACATGGTGACACTCCTCCAAAAGTAAGTGATTGACAGCAGCTTCCAGGGCGCTGTTTTAGAAGCCACTGTCATTCATTTCACCTCGAGGAGCAGAAGGGTATCTTGTGTGCGTATTCCAGGCTGCCTGCGTCCACTGAACTTTGTGGGAAGGCATAGTTTATTCTACTGTTTTATCCTATGCTGAAGTGTTGCTTTTATAAAAGACAAGGCTTTAGTGCTACTTTAACCACTTTATGACTGCCCGCTGCAGTTTACTGCGGCAGGCAGCTGCTCCTGCGCAAACCGCCATAGGTATACGTCGGTCGCGCGCAGGCAGCTAGGTGCGAGCACACGGCGTGCTCCCGGCCCCTGCTCGCCAGCGGGGAAGCCGATGCACGGGGCAAGTGGCTCCAATTGCCGTCTGACACCCGCGGTCGTTCCCCGCTGAGAGAGGACGGGCAGCTGTTGTAAAAGCTGACCGTAAAAGCGGACCATTCTCTTTGGAATGATCACAGAGCCCATGTGATCCTTCTATTATATAGGATCAAAGGTCTCTATGATCATTTCAGAAGCCACGCCTCCCCAGTTAGAATCACTCCCCTAGGCTCACATTTAACCCCTTGATCACCCACAATGTTAACCCCTTCCCTGCCAGTGTTATTACAGTAACAGTGCATATTTTTAGCACTGATTACTGTAGGCCCTGTTCACACCTGAGCGCATTTCAGCTCATAAAAAGCTCATCTCTGAAGTCTCAAAACAAGCAAAATCCCATTCATTTCAATGGCCCCTGTTTACATCTGAGCGTTTTGTCGCCTGAAGATCAAAAAAGTACGCAAGCTTCTTTTTTGGAAGATTAAAAGCATTTGTGTTAGATGTCAATGCCTGCCTCATAACACCTGCAAAAACACCTGAAAACACCTAAAATTGACAACATCGGCAATCAGGGGCTTCACAGCTGCTGCTAATTCAGGAATGATTCATTTTGATAAAATGTCAGCCGGTCCATGGAGTCTGTGGACAGACGTGCTCTTTTATCTGTACAAAGCCTGTACAAAGCACTGAATGTCTGTTCGGAAAGCATGCTGGATGCAGGGCAGCCCAATTGCATACTGGGCAAGTTCTGACCAGTGGTCTATTCTCAGTAACGCAGTGGATAGTCAACGGAAAGCTCTCCATGTCAGTTGGTTAAAAATAATAGATGCTCAAACAGGAGTATCGTGTGCAAGAGGCCTAATTGACGTATGGGTACAACGCAGCATACTTCCTGGTTCTCAGGCATACTGCGTACGTCCCCTACAGATCTGTGCTGTGGGTTAGCCACAGCATGTGTCAACATGTACAGCTAATAGTTTTGGCTGTATACCTGCTGATCGGCTGTGGTTAATCACAGCACAGGCCTCAGTGTGTTTGTAAACAGAACATACAGGATCTGGACAGTTTCTACCTCCCTGAGCTCTTTATTCAGGGAGAGAAGACAGTTAGATTCTGTGTGAGTACAAGCAGCAAACATACACTTGTTAGGCATTTAACCCCTTGATTGCCTTGTTACCCATTAGCACAGTAGCATAAATAACCCCTGTATAAGTACAATATACAAAACACGCTGGAAGGAAGTAATTGCTTTAAAGTGGAGTTCCGGCCTATTTTGCAACTTTAGGGATTCCTGGAGTGCTCGCTATTCTGATCAACAATTGGGCATTTTCAATTCATTTTTGGGGGGTCCCTTACCTTATTTTTAGGGCATTTTTGATTGTACTTCCTCTTTCTCCCCCACTGTGGCCGCAGCCACCGACATCACTTCTGCCTTTGCATTGCATCCTGGGAGCTGTTTGTCATCACTCCCAGGAGGCTGGAATCAGGAAGAACTCCCAGAACACTCAGAAAGAAGGACACAGCAGATTACACAGCGGCTTCAGATGCCCACATCCAAGATGGCCGCACTCAGACAGCGTTTTTAAAAAGTAAGATTTTCACTAAAATCCAATACCATACAACTTGTAAGTATAAGAATAGCGGTTCTGTAAAGGGCGATGGATTAGTATTAAAAGGGGTATTTTTTAGTTAAAAAAGGTATTTGAGGCCGGAACCCTGCTTTAAATGGCCATACTTATTTCACATGCAGGGACAGCATTTGTCCATCTGGGTTGCTAGTTTTCTAAAGCTGTGCAACACTTTTAGCTCTAGATATTCATGTGCCAGATAAAAAAAAAAAAAAAAAAAAAAAATCTGAGCTGCTCAAATGTTTCTGGGCAAGCAGTATCCCAACATTCCCATACCCTCCCGACAGGGTGATGGGTGCCACCAGGGGGAGCAGTGTCAGTAATTGAGCATGCATCAGCAGACACATTGCTTCTGATGTGCCACAAAGCTTTGCTTTATTTCTTATAGCTCCACCAGTAAGACATGCCCCGCTGGAGTAAGACTTTGGCAGGTTGATCTGTGAACCATCACAGACCCCCCCCCCCCTAAAAAAAAGGCCTAGTGGACATCTCAATCCACTGACATCTACACAAAATTGAAATGTCAAGTCTGCACTTGTTTGGCCTAACCAAACATGTCTGTAAAGCTGCCTATACACGAGCAATTATCAAGGAATTAGGGCTAGGCAAATATACACAGCATTCTGTAGAGAGGCCAGACAACAGCTAAGACAGCAACTGCCCATACCAAAACCTATTATTGACCATTTTTGTATCTGCAAACTCACAAACCTCCCCACCAGAGTATTTTTTTTTTGGTGTAAGTATATCAGGCAGAGAGGAATGATTACTAGGGACATATTCATTCTTGAAGCATTTGCTATTCTTCAGTCGCCTGATGGTAGCAGCCTATAAGTACATGAATATCCAATATGTGCCCTACACCAGTGGTCCTCAACCCTGGCCTACAGGGCCCACTAACAGGCCAGATTTGCAAGATAACTAAAATACATCACAGGTGATATCATTTGCTGCTCAGTGATTGCAGTACTCTAGTCTGCATCTCCCCAAGGCAATACTTAAAATCTGGCCTGTTAGGGGATACAATCAACACGCATAAGTTGATTGTATCTAGAGGTGCCAGCTATATATATTATATAAAAAGTTAAAGGATTAGTGGTAAAAAGTACCTTACATTGGTGGTTAGTGGGAAGAATGGCCTGCTTACAGTGGTCATTAGTATACCACACTTCCAAACAAAAAAAAATAAAAATGGTGTCGAGGTGCTGGCTCTTCTGAACTGGGACATTGGGCCCAGAATTAGGCAGGCACCATCAAATGAGAGGTCAATCTGCCACTGTTCAAGGAACCCCTTACAAGTTTTGGAGGAACTCTAGAGTTCCAAAGAGACCTGGTTGTGAATGGTTGGTCTACGGAAAGCCAAGATCAAGAGTAAATGGTCCCCAGCATGCAGCAACATTTCTTTAACAGACTTTTTTTCTTGTCTCCTTAACGGTGGAGGTTTCTTAGCAGGGCGCCTATCACTGCACCGTATGCATAGAACATCCGACCTGCTGCCTGTAGAGGTTTGGGAGCTCACAAGAGCACCAGTGCTGTGGTGTAAACTGCCCTATCGCAAATAAATGTCTCGAGTTTTTACTGCACTTTCCCAAGAGGCAAAAAGAAACGCTGGGGGAAACCTATAGAGTTGAATAGGCTCTTATTGAATACTCAGTAACATTTTTTTTTTGCTATAGGATTGGTCTAGCTTAGTTATCTCTAACCCTGCTACTTCCAGAGGGCTGATTGAGAGGATAAAAATCTTAGTTGTCTTCATGATAGTAAATTTAAGCAGGACATGAATGAAGCAATTTTCTTTTATGCAACACCCAACCCAGGGGAACACACTGCGATTATTGCTAACTGCTACATATACATTTTAATTATGAATTTAAATGAATATGAAATTTATTGGTCGGCCATTATCAGCACCTTTAGCACAAGAAAAATGCATCCCTTTAAATTCTATGCATGTCTTCACACTGCTCCGTTGCGCTTCTGTTGTGGCATTAAAAAGCTTGCTTGCTGCATTTTTGGTCAGTAAAAAAATAAATAAATAAAGCCACACACACACACACACACCACACATTCCCAATGGAAATGCATTGAAAACGCATCAATAACGCACCTGTGTCACGTTTTTGGGTCACAATCTATGAAAATCACACCATAAGCACAGTAAAATTGTAGCAAAATCATCCGTGTTTTCATCGCCCTTATCTGCACCTTTTTCAAAAAGACCATTTTTGACCAATAGGTTTTGGCTGCCAAAATTAATACATCCCTACTCCCCAGCCAAAACACCAGATATCCATGTGAGAAATGACCAAACCAATGGAAGAAAGTATTTCCACCCAGACTTCAGGGATGGATTTCTGAGACACCCGGCCAGACACCACTTGGTCCCTAGAGAGAAGACCCCGAGATTGTGTCTGGTCCCAAGCAGTTAGAATGCTGAGTTGCCGCAGTATGTTGTGGTTTTGGGCATTTGAAACTGCATCCAAAGGGGTTCCGTCCAAACTTCACAAGCAAAGCAAGGTGTACAGCTTCTGGACTACAGGGTGTCAATGTGAGAATTGGAGAGTCAGAGTTACATTGCAGGAAAAGAACAGTTAGGACTGTAGAGACCCAGATACTCCAAGTGGAGGACAAGTTCAAATAGATTCCTGAAGGTTCAGAAAACAACCAAATCTATTCCCTTAATTGGAGGTTACCCAGGTATCCTACTATGGGGATGCCATGTGAGCAGGGCAAGGCCAACACAGGCTAGTACTAGTGCAGGTGGTTTGCAAAGGCTAACAGACCTGTAACCAGATTAAAAAAAATATATAAATAAAAAATGTATACAGCTCATGTGGATAAAATATTCACTCACAAATTAGGAGCCCCTCCTGAATTGAGAACTAAGGAGGTGGGGGGGGGGGGTTCTGGATGTAAACTGTTAAAAGCTTGCAATAAAAATACATATGATCAATGTTCAAATGTCTTCACCTGCCTCACTAAAAAAGGTACCAGGGGCTCCTTCCAACTAGAGAGAAGTCAAAAGAGAAGTAACGTCTTCAACCTTCTCCTCCTATATAATTGTGCAAGGAGAGATACCAAATGGACAACCAAAAAAGGAACCCAAGGACCAGCTTCAATAAAAAAACAAAAAAATAGTAGTAGCTTCTCTAAAATAGAAGGTATACACAGTTCACGAATGTTTACTATAAAGCAGAAGCTTTGCATGTAGCACCCTACGAAAACTAAACCAGGTCTGAAGACTAAAAAGGTAGATACCATCAACACCAGTTTTTTGATACCGCAGCTGGAACCTCTAGTTGAGGCAGCAGTTGGGTTTGCAAAGTCTTTTTAATCCATCAAGCTAACCAAGGGAGGAAAAGATGCCATGAAATAGACAACACCCCTGGACCACCACCAAGTGGACACCAAAAACCCAGAAAACAAGGCCCCTAGTGTTCTAAATGTGGCACTACAGGTAAGGACTTGATGGCCGCTAGTCTTGTTTATTGATGGTTTTGACCATCTCCACTGAACCATAAGGGGATAGGAAAAATTGGATTTTTGACATAACGTAAAATCCATTTCTCTGATGTTCATTGATGGACTTAGCTCCTGATCTTAACCATTGGGTTATACTGCCCCCTACAGGAGTAGGACACTAGGCAGAAAAAAAGTCTGGCTACACCTATGGGCAGTCCCATGGGGTATACTCCCCCTCTCTGCTATAAATTTTGTTACAAGCAGTGTCAGAAGAATTACAACTCCACAGAGGGGTGGGTGCTGTGTCCGTCAATGATCATCAGAGAAATGGATTATATGGCAAGTCAAAAATAAAATGTATATCTTTCATTCATTGACGGACACAGCTCATCTTCTTGAACATTGGGACATCCCAAAGCTGTGTTAAACAGGAGGGGTGGGAACAGCGAAAAAGAAACTCCCAAGGCTAACTATAGCCAATCAGGTAAACAGGAGCTCAAAACAACTGGAGCTTAACTGAAAAACACCACCCTTAAAAGAGCAGCCTGCAAAAACCTTGCGGCCAAAGGAAGCACATCCACTTCATAAAATTTATTAAAGTGTGCACTGACGACCAGGTGGCCACCTTGCAAACCTGCTTCTCTGACACAAGGCCCAGGAGGCACTGAGCGCCCAAGAAGTATGCGCCTTGACAGGGAAAGGAGGAACCTGACCCTTGATGGAATAGACCTGGACCACCATCTGTCTGATCCATCTGGAAATGGTCACAGAGGATGCGGACAACCCTTTGAGGCCCATCCGTGAGCACAAATAGGGAGTCTGACTTCCTAAAAGACTTTGTAGCTGCCAGGTACACCCTAATTGCCCGGACCACATCCAAGGCAATTTCCTTCGGATTTTTTTTGGCCTGGGACACAGGGAAGGCAACACAATGTCTTCATTTAAATGAAAGTCAGAGACCACCTTAGGAAGGAATGATGGACAGCGGCAAAGCACCACCTTATCCTTGTGAACCACCATAAGGTGAACTACAGGATAACCCACCAGTTCCGACACCCTGCACAGAGGTGAATTGCCACCAACAAAAAGGCCACCTTTTGGGACAGCGAAAGCAGGAAAAGCACCCAAATGTTTTCAAAGGGAGGTTTCTGTAGAGCTGAAAGCTCCAAATTAAGATCCCAGGGCTGCAATGGAGCCTGCACTGAAGGAATCAGATGTCGGACACCCTGAAGAAAGGTACGCACTAGGAAGTGTGTGGTCAAAGGTCCTTGGAAAAAAGGACGATACCTGGCCCTTGATGGTACTCAAGGCTAATTGCTGTTCAACCCTCCGTTGAAGGAAGGTTAAGATCAGATCCACTGAGAGGGAGCAAGAAAGAACACCAAGAGACTCACACCACGCAATGTACGTCTCCCACATACAATGGTAGATCTTCCTAGAATTAGGTTTCCTAGCTTAACAGCGTAGGAATCACCGACTCAGACAAACCTCTATGCTTCAGCACCTGGCGTTCAACAGCCAAGCCATCAAAGACAGCAGCTGTAAAGCAGGATGGAAGATTGGTCCTTGGCATACCAAGACCGGCGAGGCCAGTCTGGAGCCACTAGAATGACGGAGTCCTTTGTGCCTCGATCCTGCACAGGAGTCGTGGCAGGAGTTCAAGAGGACTAGAACAAATCGGCAGCCCACCTTAGAATGCCAGCTACTTACCGAGCCGCCAGGACACTTCTTGTGTCCCCTTGGCGATTGACAGACCACTGCCTTGTCCGAATTAATTCATACCGGACACCCTTGAAAAGTTCCAGTACATTAATTGGCAGTCTTGACTCTGCCAGAGGCCAGACCCCCTGAGCACATTTGTGCTGAGGATGTCTCCCCACCCAGACAGGCTGGCATCCGTGGCGATTCGTCCAGTACAGGGGGAGAAGGATTTTGCCTGTTGAAGCCACTTCTAGAGACCGTGGATCCTTGTCCCATTTCACCAGAATCTCTTTAGCTGAGATCTTGTGTGGAACTGTGCAAACAGGCCGCCTTGAGGGTGGACACCATCCGTCAGAGCAGTCAGACAATTGCAGGTTGGAAGGGTAGAACCTTTTCAGAGCATAAGACTGAACTCGATCTTGTAGCATGACCGAATAACTTTGTGGACCAACTCATCCTGTCCCAGGGAGGTCCATAGATCTGGAAATCAGCAAAGACGTCCCCCCACCTCAGATACAGGTGAGGGTGCCCCTTCATGCCGAGACAGCCTTGTCCCCCGGCCTGGAAGAGCCTGCTCGTGGCCTGCCAGACCAGGTCCTCTTGTAACCTCCGGTGGAGGCCCTGACTTTTGATCCCTTGTCATGAGATCCTGAGGGACCAAAAAAAAGCCTCACGAGCAGAGGAGAATGGCCCACGTCTACGACAGGGCTCCTTGCCCTTGGTAGATGGCGGAAGAAGAGCACTCTTCCCCCCTGAGACCTTTAATGAGGTCATCCAAGGAAGCTCCAAACATTCGATCCCCTACAAGGGGAAGATCAGATAAGGCCCTCTTAGAAGTCTGGTCCGCAGACCAGCATTTCAGCCAGATAATATGCCAAAGGACCACTGCTGATACAGACAGCCTAGAAATCAAAAGGAGCTGCATCCAAAAGAAGCAACACAGATAAACTGTAGCCCCTTGGGTCAACTGATCCTCCAGGTCCGCAAGACTGGGAGAAGCCATTACCCCTCCAGGTCCTGGCGTAAATGTTTAGCCCACTCGGTCAGGGTTTGCGACACCAGGGCAATAGTAAATACAGGCCTAAGTGCCGAACCAGCCACAGCCCTCCTATCAGCTGGATCTGTAATGGCCAGGGACTCAACCGGAATGAAGGTAGCTTTATTCAACCTGGAAACCGACGAGTCCGCTACAGGTGGGGCGGTCCACCTTTTAAGCAGTTAACCCTCATAAGGGTACCTCAAGGCAAAACGCTTAGGAACCACTGCATTTTGGACAAGCCCACTGTTTTGTGTCGATGTTGTCAAAGTAAGCGGAAAGGGGAACACCCTCGCCACTTTGAAGGGCCAGTGGGTGCCGAAAGGGATCGGCGCCTCCAACGCAGTATCAGCCGCAACCTCCATTTTAAAAATTTCCCGCGACAACAAGTGCATCCACAAGAGCCTTTTCATGTGCGGCCAGAGGAGCAGAGGAATCATCCTCGCTATCTGAGGGTGCGTGGACATAGACCCAGCAGGGTGACTCGTGCCCGTGGCGGCCAAAACAATATCAGGGGACACCGACCGAGGGCCCACCGATGGACCACCTACTGGACCTTGCAAAAAAGGGGATGGGGGGGGGGTCACCCTCCGAGCCACTCCATAGAGGCCCAAATATGAAGTAGCCCCCTTTCAGCCCCCTGTCGTGATGGACACGCAGGCAGGATACCCTGATAGTTCCGTAGCGCTAAAGAGGGGCAGGTGCTCCACACAATAATGGTGGCAAGGCTGTCATAAAAAAAAATAAACCAACCCCACAGTGCCACCCCCTTTCAAGGGACGTGCCAAGCTGACCATGGCCTAGCAGGCCAACATTTTTGTGGAGGCCCAGCCGCAAGTGCACGGATCCCAGTCCAGCAGATGCCCAGAGGAAGAGTGGGGGCTTCAGCCAAACTAACTGGGGCCGCCCCCCAACAGAGGCACCCAAATCGGCCGTATGACCTAGTAAGCTGCAAGTCGTGGCCTAAATTTTGTGATTGCCCAGCCACAAGCCCCAGCGTGGCCGACCATCCAGGGGCAGCAGAGGGAAGGGCGGATGCCCAAATAGGAGGCAGTGGCTTCAGCC
The DNA here is from genome assembly GCF_965119305.1 of Pelophylax lessonae. Taxonomy (NCBI): domain Eukaryota; kingdom Metazoa; phylum Chordata; class Amphibia; order Anura; family Ranidae; genus Pelophylax; species Pelophylax lessonae. The sequence goes on from NC_138769.1 coordinate 42,193,241, forward strand.
ACCCTCACGTGGGCCCGCCGCACATAGTCTCTGACCTGTAGGCTGTAAAGCCGAGGCCTAAATTTTTGGCCGGATCCGGCAAAGTGAGGCTTAACCCAAAGGACATCCCTGCCCTAGTCACCAACCCCCAGGGTGGCAGGGGGACCCTGCTCAACCTCCCGTTGAGCACCAGGAAAAACCCGGTCAGCAGCAACTACAACAAGCCCCCCTTTAGAGCATGTGGCAGAAACCAGCTCATAACCTCACCCAGGGACGGGGGCCGAAAGGCCCACAGTGACCACCAAAAGTTTTTCGGGGGCTGGAGGGGGGAACCTGGGGGTACCACCGTCCCAGGGAGAGGCCCACGTCCACTCCAAAAGCCTCCAGGAGTATAGGGGGGACATCGACTTACCATACCAGGAACAGAGTGGGCACCACTAAGGACAGACCACCACTCCATTGGAATGTGGGGGGCTGCAGGCAAGGGGGAATGCTGGCCGAGGTCAGGTCATATGTGCCCACGCAAGACGTTTAACTTGCAGGCCAGCCCCCATCCAGTAGGGCTTTAGCGCGGCCAAACTAACGTGGAGCTGAGGCCTGCACGCGCTCACTGCCCAGACTGGGGGGACCCTCTCAATCTAGATTATCCAGTCCGTCACCCAGTCCGGCAAATGATTGTAGATTCTCACGGGAACAAAATAATAAAGATAGGAAATAAGGAAATAATTCTGTTTAAAAAGAAAAAATAAATGAAAATCGCCAGGACTAGATATAGCAAGGAACTAGGTCCTTACTCCTGACTAGGCAGAAAAAAAACTGAGGGCCTATAGCTGAGAGTGGGTGTATATACCCCCTGGAACTGCCCATAGGCATAGTCAAGCTTTTTCCTGCCTACTGTCCTACTGCTGTAGGGGGCAGTATAGCTCAATGGTGAAGAAGAATCAGGAGCTGGGTCCATCAATGAACAAAAGAGAAAATTTAATTTCTGGTGAGATATTGCCAAAAGGAAAATCACATCTAATGGGATGCAGACCCTGCACTTTCCTCTTTAGAATCCTGCAAGTGCACCAGTTGATTATTGTTAGCCTCCATTCACATTAGGTTGCGCCGACTTAGGGGGCGACCTGTGAAGTTGCGTGCAGCGCGACTTGCACGGACTTCACATAATGGAAGTCAATGCAAGTCGCCCCGAAGTAGCACAGGACCCTTTTTCTAAGTCGGAGTGACTTGTGTCGCTCCTATACTACACAATGGGAGCGTGAGGACCGCGACTTGTCAGGCTGACAAGTCGCGGTCCAAGTCGTACCAGTGTGAATGCGGTCTAAAAAGGGGACTCCACTGTAAAGGGGCACTAATCAATAGTGTGCTTTCACATCGCAGTCCCCTTTACATTGCAGTGCCCAGTACTCTCCCTTCACGAGGAACACAATGGTAAAGATTTTCTAAAACTAGAGAATATGGTGAAGCTGCACATGGTAGCAAATCAGCTTCTAACTTCAGCTTGTTCAGTTAAGCTTTGACAATAAAACCTGGAAGCGTTTTTTTTTTTTTATGCAGAGCTGCACCAGATTTTGAACACTCCAGGATTAGTCAATTCCCGCCCCCCCCCCCCCCCCCCAGGTCTCCACATACCTATACAGCAGCAGGCCAAGCTCTTTACATCCCTAAACATGAATCTACACTGAAAATCATATCTATCCTTCTCAGCACTTTGAGTTCAAGTCTCCCACAAAACAAGCAAACACATCTGTATAGCAGTGCTCCCCCGATTCCTCTTCTGTTGAATTGTATTGTAACTGTACTGTCTGCTCTCACGGTGTAAAGCTCTGCGCAAACTGTTGGCACTATATAAAGCCTGTAGAATAATAATAAAAAGGTCCTAACTACGCTCCATACACTAAATATAGAAGCTCACTGTCATTTATGTCACAGCTTCCCATCCATCCTACACACACAGGTCAAAGCCCCACTTGCCATTTGCCTCTCACTTACAGCACTCCCCAATCTACCCAACTGCTCCCACTTGTTCCTTCGTATATACAAGTTAAAGCAGCCTGACCCTCGACAGACACATTAAAGACAGCAATTTCTTCACCCTCAAACACCTCATACATCATAATGCAGACATCCTGCCATGTCCATGCACAAGGCTCCTTCTGTGACGGCAACATACAGCAGCAGATATAGCAAACCTCCAACTCCGTGCTTTCGCTGTCCTGCATTTCCCAATTTTCTCCCACACATTCCCATGTTTCCTTAATATACTATTGCATCTTTACAACCTGTGTTCAGTTATTTTCAAGTCTTCCCTGTCTAGAATTTAGAAGAGGTTCCAGAACTAAATTCCCCTTTGACACAAAAGTAAAATGTTCTACTGTCCCCCAGACACCAAGTACACTTTGTCTCCCATAAAGGCCTATAGACCACCACTATGCTTCTCACTATGACAAGTCCACTCTTTATACACAAGAATATTCATATGCCAGGTCTCTTTTCCCTCCACCTCATACATGAGATGTGTCTATGCCATTTCCCAACTATCCCATACAAGACGCAACTATTTAACCACTTGACCTCTGGAAAACTTACGCCCCTTCCTGACCAGTCCGCTTTTTGGGATACAGCACTGTTACCTGGACTATTGCGCGGTCATGCAACGCTGTACTCAAAAAAAATTAATGTAATATCAAACTTTTCCCACAAATAGAGCTTTCTTTTGGTAGTATTTTATCACCTCTACTTTTTTTGCGCTATAAAACAATTTTGAAAAAAAAAAAAGAAAATATTTTTTACTTTCTTCTATAAAACATCCAATAAAAAAAAAAAAAAAAAAAACATTTAGGCCAATATGTATTCTGTTACATATTATTGGTGAAAAAAAAAATCCCAATAAGCGTATATTGATTGGTTTTTGCAAATGTTATAGCGTCTACAAACTTTGGGATATTTTATTTTATTACTAGCAATGGCAGCAATTAGCGACTTAATGCAGGACTGCGATAATGCAGCGGACATTCTGACACTGACACTTTTTGGGAAAGAGTGCTAAAAATATGCAGTCACTGTGACACTGGCTGGGAAGAGGTTTACATTAGAGGCAATAAATAGGGGTTAAATGTGTGCCTATCCAGCGTGTTACTACACTGTGTTAGGGCTCTTTCACAGGGGCGGTCCGATCAGATCCGCCTGTCAGTTTTTTAGGCGGATCTGATCGGATCCTCCATGCAGAAGCGGGTGTCAGCGGAGACACCTCCGCTGACACCCGCTGCCATCCGCATCCGATCCTGTGCTGAAATCTGGATGGATGGAAACCCTATTTTTCCATCCGTTCAGTAATCGGAGCGGAGCGGATGAGAGCGGACAAGCGGTCCGCTCTCATCCGATCCCCCATAGAGGGCAGCGGGTGCTGAGACACCTCCCCCTCCGCTCTGCAAGCGGAGACGGAGCTGTCATCCGCCCGGCTCAGCGGGGATCGAGCCCCGCTGAGCAACACGGATCCGCCTACGGAGGCGGACCGTGTGAAAGAAGCCTTAGGTGCTTTTACTAGGGGAAGAGACGGAATTTATTCTCTACTTTGCAGGAACACAAATTCCATCCCTTCCCTCCTGTCAGATTGCCGGTCGGCCTTGTTTACATAGGCATATTGACATTCTGTCTCTGCCTAACGATCGGCGGGTGCCAGAGGATGTTGGGTACCACGCAACCCCCGATCGACTTTCGCTGTGTATAATTACCATGGGAGCAAGCCACCGACGGAACGCATGAGCGCAACCCAACCTGGAAGAGTTGGATCACGATTTGTGTGTAATCTGGCGCACAGGTGCCGCCCTGTAGCAGTAAAACTGCTATAGGAGGACCTTAAGTGGTTATAAAGGCTGAACATTTTTTACCTTAATGCGATTATTCATTGCATTAAGAAAAAAAAATGTTTAGGCCTCAGTATTGCCCGCACACCTTTCACTTACCCAAGCCCTCATTTGATCCAGCGCTGTGCCTGTCTGCAGCCCCTTACTTCCCTCACTTTCAGGTCTCACAGGCTTTTCTGAGCCATCAACTCCCACTGCTGTCAATCAAAGCCAGTGACGAGGGAGTTAGGGCGTAGCTATGCAGAAAGCAAGGCTCAGGAGCGAGCCAGCACAAGTGCCCCCATTGCTTTGTGCACCGGTCCAAATCATTAGGTAGAGGGGGGATTATGGTGTGGGGTTGTTTTTCAGGGGTTGCGCTTGGCCCCTTTAGTTCCGGTGAAGGGAACTATTAAAGCAGAGTTCCAGTCGTATGTGTTTTTAAAAGTCAGCAGCTACAAAAAGTGTAGCTGCTGACTTTTAATAAACACACACTCACCTGTCCCACGGTCCAGCGATACGGCCACCTGAAGCCTCGCTCCTATCCCTCTGCTCTCGGCAGCATCACTAGTTTGGGCACCCGGCTGCGAAAGCTTGCAGCTTCAGTCAAGCGTGAGTCGCGCTGCACCTCCTGAATGGCCGGGCAATCTTCTGGGACCTCTGACGTATCCCAGATGATTGCACGGTGGGAGGGGGTCAGAGGAGAACTTCCACCCTGACCACCTAGGTGGCCCTAGTGGAAGTGGGAGCAGGTACCTGTCAAACCTAGGTACCCCCCCCCCCCCCCCAAAAAAAAATGACATACCAAATGTTACTTGTCAGGGGGTCAGGAGTATTTAAAACCGAAGTTCCACTTTTGGGTGGAACTCCGCTTTAAGGCGTCAGCATACCAAGACATTTTGGACAATTTCATGCTCCCAACTTTGTGGGAACATTTTGGGGATGGCTGCTTGTTCCAACATGACTGCGCACCAGTGCACAAAGCAAGGTCCATAAAGACATGGATGAGCCAGTTTGGGGTGGAGAAACTTGACTGGCCTGCACAGAGTACTGACCTCAACCCAATAGAACCCCTTTGGGATGAATTAGAGTGGAGACTGCAAGCCAGGCCTTATCGACCAACATCAGTGCCTGACCTCACAAATGCTCTTCTTGAAGAATGGTCAAACATTCCCATAGACACACTCCTAAACCTTGTGGACAGCATTCCCAGTAGAGTTGAAGCTGTTATAGCTGCAAAGGGTGGGCCAACTCCATATTGAACCCTATAGACTAAGACTGGGGCGCCATTAAATTTCCCAATACTTTTGACAATATAGTGCACAGGAGACATGACCCCATGCTTGAGGCCCCCTCTGTCCCCCACAGAATATCTGTCCCTATGCCAGGACCCAAACATCAGGTCCTCTCCACCCCCTACATGAGAGAGGTTTCTATATAAAGGCCCCTTCTCTCACCACACAGGAGATATATCACAATGGTTGATCACCTCTAATCTCAACAAACAAGAGATTTGCCCTGTCAGGCCCCCTTTTCTCCCCCCAACAGAGATATGTCATATCAGGGTCCCACTGACGTCACACACAGGAAATAGGCATCCATGTCAGGTCCTCTGTGCCCACACAAGGAGGTATGTCCCTATGTAAGGTCCATCCCTGCACATACGCAGGAGAAATTTCCCTTTTGTACCCCCACACATACAATGCATGCCATGATGCCAGGTCCTTTTTGTTACTACAATTACAAAAGATGTCCCCATGCCAAAGCCACTTTTCCCCTATAATGAAGATATGCATGTCCCTATGCAGAGTTCCCTTTCCCCTATAGAGAAGATACACTGATCAGCCATAACATTATTATAGTGACCCACCGAATATTGAGAAGGTCCCTTTTTGTTGCCCAAACAGCCCTGACCTGTAAAGGAACAGACGCCACGAGACCTCTGAAGATATGTCTCTGGTATCTGGCACCAAGCAATCAGTAGAAGTCCTGTAAGGTTTGAGGTGGGGCCTCCATAGATTGGACTTGTTTTTCAGGCACATCCCACACATGCTCGATTGGAATGCGATCTGGAGAATTTGGAAGCCAAGTTAGCGCCTCAAACCATTTTGCAGCGTGGCAGGGCGCATTATCCTGCTAAAATAGGCCACTGGCATCCGAGAATACAGTTTCCATGATGGGGTGTACTTGGTCAGCAACAATGTTTAGGTAGGTGGTACGTGTCTAAGAACGTTCACATGAATGGCAGGATCCATGGTTTCCCAGCAGAACATTGCTCAAAGTATCACACTGCCTCTGACTTTTTCTTCCCATAATGCATCTTGGTGCCATCTCTTTCCCAGGTAAGTAAAACAAAAGCATTCGGCCATCCACATGATGTAAAAGAAAATAGGATTCTTCAGACCAGGCCACCATCTTCCATTGCTGTGGTCCAGCTGTGAAGCTCAAATGCCTTTTGTAGGCGCTTTTGCCTTTGGACACGGCCGGGTCAGCATGGGGCACTGTGACCGGTCTACGGCTATGTAGCCCCATACACAAACTGTGATGCCCATTTTTTTCCCGATGTCTACACATCAACTTCAGGAACATGTTTACTGCCCAATATATCCCACCGACTTTCAGAAGACATTGTAAAGAGATAATCTGTTATTCATTTAACCCATGGGTGTCCAACCTGTGGCCCTCCAACTGTTGCAGAACTAAGTCCCATCATGCTTGCAACGGTCAGCCTTGCAATGCCTCATTGGTCCTATAGTTCCACAACAGCTGAAGGGCCACGGCTTGGACACCCATGATTTAACCTGTCAAATATTTGGCTGATCAGTGTATGTCTCTATGGTAGGTCCTCTCTGCACCAAAGGAGAGGTGTCCTGATTTCAGGTCCCATCAGCGCCCACACAGGCGATATGTTCATATGCCAGTCCTATATGTCCTCACACAGGATAGGTCCTGTGCCTTCACACAGGCAATATATCCCTATGATACGACCCCTTGGTTCCCACACAGAAATCAAATCCTCTCTGCCCCTATGTGGCAGATACTGACCTATGCCAGGTCACCTTTGTCCTCACACATGAGCTTTCTTTATGACAGGTTCACTCTTTCCCTCTACACACAGGAGATAAGTCCCTATTTCAGGTCCTTTCTGTCCTCATACAGGAGATATGACCCTATGTCAGGTCTTTTCTGTGCCCACACCAAAGATATGTCACCTTGTCAGGTCCCCTATGTACCCACACAGGAGACATGTCCCTATATCAGCTCCTCTCCATCCTCAGGCTCCATGTACACGGGACGTTGGTTAAAAGTCCCTTTGAATGCTGAAATTTTTAGGACGTTTGAAACGTCTGTTCGGTCGCGTTTGTACCCGCGTTTAGCGGGCGTTTACGTTTAGAAGCGTTCCTAGAGGTCAAAAAAATTATTCCCCTTTAAAATGGAAAAACGCGAACGCTAAACGCGGGTCATCGCGTTCGGACGCATTCGGACGCCGGGAAACACACGTTCGAACGCAAATAATTGCGTTCTAAAAAAAGTCCCTGAACGCAACTGCCTGCAAATGACTGTAAACGACCCAGTGTACATGGACAGATAAGATAAAATGTAGATGGGTTCAGGGGCTTCTTAAAAAAACGCCCAACTGCTCCTAAACGACCATTTCCAGCGTCCCGTGTACATGGACCCTCAGACTCAAGAAAGGCATCCTTATGTCAGGTCCTCTCTGTCCCTACATCAGAAATGTGACCCTCTGTCCCTAAATCAGGTCCTCTCTGCTATCACATACAGGATATGTCACTTATCTCCACTCGCTCCCCACATAAGATACATGTCACTAGGTCAGGACCACTCACACACAGGAGAGATGTCCCTATGCCAGGTCCTCCTGCTCTCACAATGAAAATATGTCCTTGTATCAGGTCCCCTCTGTACTCAAAGGTGATATATCCCGATGTCAGGAGCCCTCACACAGTATATATCCCGATGTCAGGTTCCCTCACACAGTATATATCCCAATGTCAGGACCCCTCACACACAGTATATATATCCCAATGTCAGGACCCCTCACACACAGTATATGTCCCTATGTCAGGTTCCCTAGGTCCCCACATAAGAGATATTTCCCTGTCTCAGGGCTTCTCTGCTCCCACACACAAGATATGTCCCTATGCAAGGTCCTCTTGGTCCCTAAAAAAGACGTACAGTATGTTATTATGTTACACCATATCTGTCCATACACTGGAGATATGTCAGGTCCCCTCAGTCCTCACACCGGACATATGTCCGAATGCAATGTCCCTTCTTATACACACACACAAAGATGTCCCCATACATAAGATATGTCTCTGTGCATGGTGTTCTCTTTCTCCACAAGTGACATGTCACAATCTCAGGCCCTCTCTGTCACCGCAAAGGAAACGGGATTTAATCTCCAAATACTTTAAGGCTTCTTCATGGTAAAAGCTGTGGAATTATGAAATAGACTCCTTCAAGAGCTGGTTCTATCTGGCTCTGTAGATTGCTTTAACCAGTTTTGGACAGGAAGGATTTACCCCCCTTAATGACCAGGCCATTTTTTTGCAATTCAGCACTGCATTTTAACGTAAAATTGCACGGTCATGTGACGCAGTCCTGAAAAAAATTGATGTCCTTTTTTTCCCCACAAATAGAGCTCTGTTTTGGTGGCATTTGATCACCTGCGTGATTTTTTTTTTTTTTTGTGCTATAAACAAAACAAACGACATTTCTGGAAAAAAAAAATAATATTTTTCACATTCTGCTATATAACATTCTCAAAAAAAAAATAAAACCTTTTCATCCTTTTAGGCCAATTTGTATTCTGCTACATATTTTTTGGTAAAAAAAAACAAAAATCGCACTAAGCGTATTTTGATTGCTTTGCGCAAAAGTTATTGCATCTACAAACTAGAGGAAAGATTTATGTCATTTTTATTTACTTATTTTTTTTACCAGTAATGGCGGCAATCTGATTTTTAGCGGGACTGCGACATTGTGGTGGAATGATTGGATAACTGACATTTTTGACACTTTTGGGGGGACCAGTGACATTACTACAGTAATCAGTGCTAAAAATATGCACTGTTACTGTAATAATGACACTGGCAGGGAAGGGGTTAACCTAGGGGTGATCAAAGGGTTAAAGAGGAAGTAAACCCTCCTCTGACACTTTTACCTATAGGTGATCCTATGATAAGACTTACCTATAGGTAGTGTAAATATCTCCTAAACATGTACCGTTTAGGAGATATTTACCTTACATGCAGCCAGTGACGTCACTGGCGCATGCGCTCTGAAGGAACGGCCGCTGGTGCCGTTCCTTCAGAGCCCCGTGCCGTGACCGCCGGCATGCGCGGGAGTGATGTAATCGCGGGTCCGGCCAATCAGATGGCCGGATGCCGCGATCCCGGAAGACGGGCGACTGAATATGTCGTCCGTCATACAGGTAAGCGGGCGGCACGGCGGGGGCTCGTTCTAAGGTAAGTATTTTATAATGAACTAGTATGCGATGCTATTTTAGGTTGGAAAAAAAAAATTTAATTTGTTTACAACCTCTAAGTGTGAGCCTAGAGGAGTGTTTACTATCTGTGGGGGAAGGGACTTGTGAAATTACCATAGAGACTTGTGATCCTATATAGAAGGATCACAGGCGCTCTGTGATCATTCCAGAGAGAAGAATGGTCAGGTATGTTTACAACAGCTGACCGTTCTCTCTCAACTGGGATCTATGGCGGGTGGCCGGCAGCAATCGCAGCAGTGGGCCCCGTGCATCGTCCTCCCCGCTGCCTAGTGGGGACGAGAGCGTGCCGCCGCGCGCTTGCCCCCAACCCCATGCGCGCGACCGACGTAGCGCTACGTTGGTTCACGCAGTAAATCTGCGGCGGGCGGTCTTAATGTGGTTAAGGTCCGAATCCTTTCCTAGATACACATAATATAACTGGATGCTAACATTTATAGATAAAAATGATCCAGTGAATATCTGATTGCTTCTTGGGGGGGGGGGGGGGGAATCAGCAAGGAATTTTTTTTCCCCTGCTGAAGCAAGTTGGATCATGCTTTGCTGAGGTTTTTTGCCTTCTTCTGGATCAACTGTGGGAGTAGGAGTGTGTGATTGTGTTTTGTTTTCCACTTTTATTGGCTGAACTAGATGGACTTGTGTCTTGTTTCAACCCAATTATGTAACACTTCCCTAAATCAAATCCTCTGTCCTCACACACAGGAGATATGTCCCTATGTCAGGTGTTCGCTTTCCCAATACACAGGAATATATGTCCCTCTGTCAGCTCCCCTCAGTCCTCAGACAGGAGATATGTCCCTAGGACAGGTCCTCTCTAATGTGTGAGGATATAAGTCCCAGCAGGGACATATGTCCCTATGCAATTTCTCTTCTACCCCTACACAGGAGATAACTCCTAATGGGATAAACCCTCACAGAATGTCCCTATATATGAGAGATGTCACAATACAAGATACCCTCAGTCCTTACACTAGAGAATAGGTCCTCTCTACACCTACACAGGATATATTGTCCCCATTTCTGCACCTACAGAACAAAAATGTCCCCATCTCAGGTTCCCTCTTCACACACATACATACATGATAAAGGTCATGAAGTCAGATTCCCCTCTGTACTTGCACAGGAGCTATGCCCTTATACAAAGTATGTCACCAGCACACTGGGATCTCCAAAATGGGTCCAAAGTTTTATTCAGCAACCACATCATGGTCATAAAAACAACTTTTTGTAGCCACGCAGGACTCCCATCAGGCCTGTGGAGGTCACATGTTGGATGAAAGTCCTGTGCGGCTCCAAAACATCTTTCATAATAACTGATGCGATAGCTGAATAAATCTTTGGACCGATTTTGGAGATCCCGAATGTGCCGGTGACACTTCTCAGTTTGAACATTCTTGGTTCCAACCTGCGGTCACTACAGCACCCTACAGAGAGTTTCAGGAACGTGTGTGCTGGGAATATTGTACTTGAGCATGTCCTTATACAAGATCCCCAAACAGGAGAACTCCCTACAGAATGTATCAAATCAGAGAGATTTCCCAATGGCCGGTATCTTCAGATCCCATGCAGAATAGGTCCTTCTGCCCCCCACAGAGAAAATTAATCCTTAAGCCAAGTCCACTCTGTCCCTACACACAGAAAGAATATTGATATGTCAAGTCTCTTTCCACTATACAAGTTTATGTCATCTCCCAACTATCCCACACAAGAGACATGTCCCTATACCAGGTCCTACATGTCTTCACACAGCAGATAAGTCTACATGAAAGATACCCTCACAAATACCTGAGATATGTCATGATGATAGGTCCTCTCTGCCCCCAAAATTATAGGAGGGGTGTCCTTATGTCAGGTCCTTTCAAATACTGGAGCTCTGTCCGAATGCAAGGACCCCTCTGTCCCAACACAGGAGAATAGGTCCTCTCTGCCCAATGTCAGGTTCTGTCCTAACATCAGAGATATGCCATTAGGTCACGTTCCTACACACAGAAAATCTATTTCTAGGTCAGGTCCCCTCTGTGCTTATGCAAGGCCCCTCTGTCCCCACACAGAAGGCATGTCCCTAATGCCAGGTCTTCTCTATCCCTAAACAGGAGAACCCCCTACAGAACGGGAGAACCCCCTACAGAACGGGAGAACTCCCTACAGAACGGGAGAACTCCCTACAGAACGGGAGAACCCCCCTACAGAACGGGAGAACCCCCCTACAGAACGGGAGAACCCCCCTACAGAACGGGAGAACCCCCCTACAGAACGGGAGAACCCCCCTACAGAACGGGAGAACCCACCTACAGAACGGGAGAACCCACCTACAGAACGGGAGAACCCACCTACAGAACGGGAGAACCCACCTACAGAACGGGAGAACCCACCTACAGAACGGGAGAACCCCCTACAGAACGGGAGAACCCCCCTACAGAACGGGAGAACCCCCCTACAGAACGGGAGAACTCCCTACAGAACGGGAGAACTCCCTACAGAACGGGAGAACTCCCTACAGAACGGGAGAACTCCCTACAGAACGGGAGAACTCCCTACAGAACGGGAGAACTCCCTACAGAACGGGAGAACTCCCTACAGAACGGGAGAACTCCCTACAGAACGGGAGAACTCCCTACAGAACGGGAGAACCCCCTACAGAACGGGAGAACCCCCTACAGAACGGGAGAACCCCCTACAGAACGGGAGAACTCCCTACAGAACGGGAGAACTCCCTACAGAACGGGAGAACCCCCTACAGAACGGGAGAACCCCCTACAGAACGGGAGAACCCCCTACAGAACGGGAGAACCCCCTACAGAACGGGAGAACCCCCTACAGAACGGGAGAACCCCCTACAGAACGGGAGAACCCCCTACAGAACGGGAGAACCCCCTACAGAACGGGAGAACCCCCTACAGAACGGGAGAACCCCCTACAGAACGGGAGAACCCCCTACAGAACGGGAGAACTCCCTACAGAACGTTCCCTCACATAGTACATATATCCCTATGCCAGGTACCCTGAGGTCCCACACAGGAGAAGAGGTCCTCTCTGCCCCCACACATAATATATATCCATATGCCAAGTCCACTCTGTTTACACAGGAAGAATATCAGTATGTCAGGTCTCCACTTTCCCCCATACATGTGTATGTCAGCTCCTAACTACCCCCACACAGGCCATATGATCCTATGCCAGGTCCTATAGGTCTTCAATACCCTCACACATGTCCAAGTTATGTCATGGTGATAGGTGCGCTCTGTCCCTATGTTAGGTCCCCTCTATTCCGACACGGAAGATCATGCCCTATGGCAGTGATAGCAAACCTTGGCACCCCAGATGTTTTAGAACTACATTTCCCATGAGGCTCATGCACTCTGCAGCGAAGTTGAGCATCATGGGAAATGTAGTTCCAAAACATTTGCGGTGCCAAGGTTCTCCATCATTGACCTATGGGATGTCCCCTCACACTGGAGGTCTGTCCATATGCAAGGTCCCCTCTATCCTGACACCGGAGATCACACCCTCATCAGATGTCCCCTCACACTGGAGATCTATCCCTGTATCAAATTCCCTCTGTTTACACAGGGGATCAGTATTTCTGCAAGGTCCTCTCTGTCCCCACACAGGAGGTAAGTCCCTCAGCTAGGTCCTTTCTATCTCCACACCAGAGAGAAGTCTTCTCTTCCACCTATACTCAGATCTGTGTCTATGTCAGCTCCTATCCCGCACAAGAGGTGTGTCCCAATTTAAGGTCCCATCTGTCCCCAGACACACGAGACATACCGGGAAGTCATGTGATCTCTGCCCCAACACAAGATATACGTCTCCAAGCCGGTCTTATAGGCCTTCACACAGCAGATAAGTCTATGAAAGATATCCCCACCCATACCTGAGATACGTCAGGGTGACAGGGGCGCTCTGTCCCTCCAAATACAGGAGACAGGGCCCCCCCGCGTCCCAACGCCGGGAGACAGGGCCCCCCCGCGTCCCAACGCCGGGAGACAGGGCCCCCCCGCGTCCCAACGCCGGGAGACAGGGTCCCCCGCGTCCCAACGCCGGGAGATAATTTCCTACGTAAAGTCTCTATGTCAGATATTCTCAAATACTGGAGCTCTGTCCTTATACAGGACAAAATATGTCCCTGAACCAGGTCCCCTCTGCCTCACACACAGGAGAGAGAAGTCCCTACGTCAGGTCCTCACACACACACACACAGGAGTCCCTACGTCAGGTCCTCACACACACACACACAGGAGTCCCTACGTCAGGTCCTCACACACACACACACAGGAGTCCCTACGTCAGGTCCTCACACACACACACACAGGAGTCCCTACGTCAGGTCCTCACACACACACACACAGGAGTCCCTACGTCAGGTCCTCACACACACACACACAGGAGTCCCTACGTCAGGTCCTCACACACACACACACAGGAGTCCCTACGTCAGGTCCTCACACACACACACACACAGGAGTCCCTACGTCAGGTCCTCACACACACACACACACACACAGGAGTCCCTACGTCAGGTCCTCACACACACACACACACACACACACAGGAGTCCCTACGTCAGGTCCTCACACACACACACAGGAGTCCCTACGTCAGGTCCTCACACACACACACAGGAGTCCCTACGTCAGGTCCTCACACACACACACACACACAGGAGTCCCTACGTCAGGTCCTCACACACACACACACACACACAGGAGTCCCTACGTCAGGTCCTCACACACACACACACACACACAGGAGTCCCTACGTCAGGTCCTCACACACACACACAGGAGTCCCTACGTCAGGTCCTCACACACACACACAGGAGTCCCTACGTCAGGTCCTCACACACACACACAGGAGTCCCTACGTCAGGTCCTCACACACACACACAGGAGTCCCTACGTCAGGTCCTCACACACACACACAGGAGTCCCTACGTCAGGTCCTCACACACACACACAGGAGTCCCTACGTCAGGTCCTCACACACACACACAGGAGTCCCTACGTCAGGTCCTCACACACACACACAGGAGTCCCTACGTCAGGTCCTCACACACAGGAGTCCCTATGTCAGGTCCTCACACACACACACAGGAGTCCCTATGTCAGGTCCTCACACACACACACACACAGGAGTCCCTACGTCAGGTCCTCACACACACACACAGGAGTCCCTACGTCAGGTCCTCACACACACACACACACACACAGCAGTCCCTACGTTAGGTCCTCACACACACACAGGAGTCCCTATGTCAGGTCCTCACACACAGCAGTCCCTATGTTAGGTCCTCACACACAGCAGTCCCTATGTTAGGTCCTCACACACAGCAGTCCCTATGTTAGGTCCTCACACACACACAGCAGTCCCTATGTTAGGTCCTCACACACACACAGCAGTCCCTATGTCAGGTCCTCACACACAGGAGAGAGAGGAGTCCCTATGTTAGGTCCTCACACACAGGCCCCACTCACTCACTCCGGCCTCGGCTCTCTCGTCACTCACAGGCCGGGCTTCCCCCTCACACAGGCCAGACTCCCCTCTAACTCACAGCGCAGGCTTTGGGCCCTGTCCGCCGTCATTCCCCGGATGTGCGGCCTGCTCCAGTCCCGTCACTCACCGGCAGTAGCAGCAGTAGGACGAGGCGATCTCCCGCGCGGGGGGGGGGGGTGGAGGTTGTGGGTGATCCGGGGCAGTGTGTGTGGTGTTGGGGGAGGGGGGGCGAAATCTGACGCGCTCTCCGGGGTCTTCCCCGCTCTTCTCCTCACAGCCGGCAGCGCGGCCCGCTCGGCGGTAGCCGTAATCTCCCGCAGCCGCACACAGGCTCCATTGTCTTTTTTTTTTTTTTTTCCTTCAGCGAT
The DNA here is from genome assembly GCF_965119305.1 of Pelophylax lessonae. Taxonomy (NCBI): domain Eukaryota; kingdom Metazoa; phylum Chordata; class Amphibia; order Anura; family Ranidae; genus Pelophylax; species Pelophylax lessonae. The sequence goes on from NC_138769.1 coordinate 42,208,453, forward strand.
AGCAGCAGCAGCACCTTCTCCTGCCCTCCCCCTTTCCGGCTCCTGCAAGTGGTGCCTTCCTCCTCCCCTCGCGCCGTGCAGCCGGGCCACGCCTCCTCCCCTCTGCTCACCAGACACGCCCCGACATTCCCAGCTTTCTCGCTGAGCGCCGCTCCGTCTGACACTCCGGGCACGCCCACAGCGGCGGGGAGCGACACGCCCCCTCTATTTCACAGCAAAGGGGTTCGTGAGAGTCTTTTGGACACGCCCAGCGCTAATAGGGCTCCGCCCACCCTGTCTGCCTGTTTCTTCCTTTCTCCCTCTCTCCGGAGGAACATTCCACTCCGAGCTGAGAGGCTCCCCGCTCCTCTGACGAGTGGTACCGCCTTACCTCTTCACAACCCCCCCCCAATTCCCATCCGCCGCCCCACCGCTCTCTGCCCGAAGCCAGATCCTGACAACAGCACTGAAATCACTGCACTAAAATCACTGCACCCCTCTGTGTACACCAAGACCACCAATCACTGCACCCCTCTACACCGAGACCTCCAATCACTGCACCCCTCTGTACACCGAGACCTCCAATCACTGCACCCCTCTGTACACCGAGACCTCCAATCACTGCACCCCTCTGTACACCGAGACCTCCAATCACTGTACACCGAGACCTCCAATCACTGTACACAGAGACCACCAATCACTGCACCCCCTCTGTACACCGAGACCACCAATCACTGCACCCCTCTGTACACCGAGACCTCCAATCACTGCACCCCTCTGTACACCGAGACCTCCAATCACTGTACACCGAGACCACCAATCACTGCACCCCTCTGTACACCGAGACCTCCAATCACTGTACACAGAGACCACCAATCACTGCACCCCTCTGTACACCGAGACCACCAATCACTGCACCCCCTCTGTACACCGAGACCACCAATCACTGCACCCCTCTGTATACACCGAGACCACCAATCACTGCACCCCTCTGTACACTGAGACCACCAATCACTGCACCCCTCTGTACACCGAGACCACCAATCACTGCACCCCTCTGTATACCGAGACCACCAATCACTGCACCCCACTGTGTACACCGAGACCACCAATCACTGCCCCCCTCTGTACACCGAGACCACCAATCACTGCACCCCTCTGTACACCGAGACCACCAATCACTGCACCCCCTCTGTACACCGAGACCACCAATCACTGCACCACTCTGTACACCGAGACCACCAATCACTGCACCCCTCTGTACACCGAGACCACCAATCACTGCACCCCTCTGTACACCGAGACCACCAATCACTGCACCCCTCTGTATACCGAGACCACCAATCACTGCACCCCACTGTGTACACCGAGACCACCAATCACTGCCCCCCTCTGTACACCGAGACCACCAATCACTGCACCCCTCTGTACACCGAGACCACCAATCACTGCACCCCTCTGTACACCGAGACCACCAATCACTGCACCCCTCTGTACACCGAGACCACCAATCACTGCACCCCACTGTACACCGAGACCACCAATCACTGCACCCCTCTGTACACCGAGACCACCAATCACTGCACCCCTCTGTACACCGAGACCACCAATCACTGCACCCCTCTGTATACCGAGACCACCAATAACTGCACCCCTCTGTACACCGAGACCACCAATCACTGCACCCCTCTGTACACCGAAACCACCAATCACTGCACCCCTCTGTACACCGAGACCACCAATCACTGCACCCCTCTGTACACCGAGACCACCAATCACTGCACCCCTCTGTACACCGAGACCACCAATCACTGCACCCCTCTGTATACTGAGACCACCAATCACTGCACCCCACTGTGTACACCGAGACCACCAATCACTGCACCCCTCTGTACACCGAGACCACCAATCACTGCACCCCTCTGTACACCGAGACCACCAATCACTGCACCCCTCTGTATACCGAGACCACCAATCACTGCACCCCTCTGTACATCGAGACCACCAATCACTGCACCCCTCTGTACACCGAAACCACCAATCACTGCACCCCTCTGTACACCGAGACCACCAATCACTGCACCCCTCTGTACACCGAGACCACCAATCACTGCACCCCTCTGTACACCGAGACCACCAATCACTGCACCCCTCTGTATACCGAGACCACCAATCACTGCACCCCTCTGTACACCGAGACCACCAATCACTGCCCCCCTCTGTACACCGAGACCACCAATCACTGCACTCCTCTGTGTGCACTGAGACCACCAATCACTGCACCCCTCTGTACACCGAGACCACCAATCACTGCACCCCTCTGTACACCGAGACCACCAATCACTGCCCCCCTCTGTACACCGAGACCACCAATCACTGCACCCCTCTGTGTGCACTGAGACCACCAATCACTGCACCCCTCTGTACACCAAGACCACCAATCACTGCACCCCTCTGTACACCGAGACCACCAATCACTGCCCCCTCTGTACACCGAGACCACCAATCACTGCACCCCTCTGTACACCGAGACCACCAATCACTGCACCCCTCTGTACACCGAGACCACCAATCACTGCACCCCTCTGTACACCGAGACCACCAATCACTGCCCCCCTCTGTACACCGAGACCACCAATCACTGCACCCCTCTGTATACCGAGACCACCAATCACTGCACCCCTCTGTACACCGAGACCACCAATAACTGAACCCCCTCTGTACACCGAGACCACCAATCACTGCACCCCTCTGTACACCGAGACCACCAATCACTGCACCCCTCTGTACACCGAGACCACCAATCACTGCACCCCTCTGTACACCGAGACCACCAATCACTGCACCCCTCTACACCGAGACCACCAATCACTGCCCCCCTCTATAAACCGAGACCACCAATCACTGCACCCCTCTCTGTACACCGAGACCACCAATCACTGCACCCCCCTCTGTACACCGAGACCACCAATCACTGCACCCCTCTGTACACCGAGACCACCAATTACTGCACCCCTCTGTACACCGAGACCACCAATCACTGCATCCCTCTGTACACCGAGACAACCAATCACTGCACCCCTCTGTACACCGAGACCACCAATCACTGCACCCCTCTGTACACCGAGACCACCAATCATTGCACCACTCTGTACACCGAGACCACCAATCACTGCACCCCTCTGTATACCGAACCCACCAATCACTGCACCCCTCTGTACACCGAGACCACCAATCACTGCACCCCTCTGTACACCGAGACCACCAATCACTGCCCCCCTCTGTACACCGAGACCACCAATCACTGCACCCCTCTGTATACCGAGACCACCAATCACTGCACCCCTCCGTACACCGAGACCACCAATAACTGAACCCCCTCTGTACACCGAGACCACCAATCACTGCACCCCTCTGTACACTGAGACTACCAATCACTGCACCCCTCTGTACACTGAGACCACCAATCACTGCACCCCTCCGTACACTGAGACCACCAATCACTGCACCCCTCTGTACACCGATACCACCAATCACTGCACCCCTCTGTACACACCGAGACCACCAATCACTGCACTCCTCTATATACACCGAGACCAGCAATCACTGCACCCCTCTGTACACCGAGACCACCAATCACTGCACCCCTCTGTATACCGATACCACCAATCACTGCACCCCTCTGTATACACCGAGACATCTAATCACTGCACTCCTCTATATACACCATATATACATCACTGAACCCCTCTATATACACCATATATACATCACTGAACCCCTCTATATACTCCATGTATACATCACTGAACCCCTCTATATACTCCATGTATACATCACAGCACCCCACTCACTAAAACCTTATATAACCTTTAACACATTAAAGTCATTTTAAAAGTCTTTTTTTTTTTTTCCAAAATCTGCACTTTTCATTAAAATAATCCTGGGTGATTCTCCTATGCAGGTCCTGTGCAGGCACTTCCTGGTATAGAGTGACAACGCTCTGTTCCTTCCTCCCAGTTGTGCTTCTTGGTTGTCACCTCGTCACACAGTTGTTGGATGGAGACCACAAGTACATACTTAGAAACATATTAGTCCCAGTTCCCGGGCACACTGTCACATTACTCACGGCCCACACTTCACATGATTAATTTCAGTATGGTCACGTACAGACCACACCCACTTTTTGGTGCCGTCCCCTCCCTAAAAATACAGGAACCGCCCACTCACAGCTGCAACCCCATCAGTTGAGTTGCTGCACATGCTTAGTAACTCAAATAAGGGTTATGCTGCGATCCCAGGACACAGACTGGGACACAACATCATCAGGACAGAGGTTCAAGAGGCAGGACTGTCCCGGCTAATCTGGGACATTTGGCATCTATGCAAGCTGTCACTTCAACACACTTTATGCAGCCATAGTCCACGGCAATAGCATGCGCACAGAGTATGCCAGGTGTGCCATGGCACCCCTCAAATCACCTAATGTGGCACACAGTCCCCCTGCTGTACCCCCCTCCCCCGCAGCTCTGTTGGCTTTCCTCTACGGCCGGCTGCTGCTGTGGGCACACAGGGGGATGTTTCAGGTTGAACAGAGATCAGTGATCGGTACTGATCACTCATTGTGTTCATTCATAACCGAAGCATAGTAAACTGTGATTACTATGCTTTAGTTTGTGAATATACAGGAATCTGCTCAGCACAGCACTTTCCAGTGATGCTGAGGATGCAGAAAAAAGGGACTGGGGTATCTCTGTGCTCAGTCCCTTTCTCTGTCTCAAAAATGAGACATCATGGGTGTATAATTAACCACTTGCCGTCTGCTTACGTTGATAGTACTGCGGCAAAGTGGTCTGTTATCGTCTGACGACATAGATCTGATAAGTGATCAGATAAGATCATAAGCACATGGGGGCCATACAAACTACTGAGGACCATTTTGAGTTGCTGCAATGAACTTTCAGCAAAATGGACTAACCTGCTGCATTATTTTTTCACTTTGATTTTCGGGGTGTCTTTGAATTCAGCCCTCAGTAGGTTGATAATTTTCATTTCCATCAAATGATGTGACATCCTTTCCTTCCTAACACATTACCCAGTCCATATCAGTATGGATCCTAACACATTACCCCGTCCATATCAGTATAGATCCTAACACATTACCCAGTCCATACCAGTATAGATCCTAACACATTACCCAGGCCATACCAGTATAGATCCTAACACATTACCCAGTCCATACCAGTATAGATTCTAACACATTACCCAGTCCATACCAGTATAGATCCTAACACATTACCCAGTCCATATCAGTATAGATCCTAACACATTACCCAGTCCATACCAGTATAGATCCTAACACATTACCCAGGCCATACCAGTATAGATCCTAACACATTACCCAGTCCATACCAGTATAGATTCTAACACATTACCCAGTCCATACCAGTATAGATCCTAACACATTACCCAGTCCATATCAGTATAGATCCTAACACATTACCCAGTCCATATCAGTATAGATCCTAACACATTACCCAGTCCATATCAGTATAGATCCTAACACATTACCCAGTCCAGGGGCAGACTGGCAACTTTTGGCCCAGGGGGCAAGTACAAACCAGAGGCAGTGGGGCAACGACTCGGCCCCCCTCCCACTTTCCAAACTGAAGCCCTGCTCCAGGTACTCTATACTTACCCAGTTTCTCCCCCCCGACCTGGCCAGCAGGGGGTGGTTGGGGGGAGCTGGGACAGCTCGGTTGGGGCTGGCCGGGGCAGAAGAATCTCCAGTGGGGGCATGGAAATGGCCTCTGCTCAGACACAGTTTACATCATTCATGGGGGGGGGGGGAGACCTGCGCTCCGTACTTGCCTTCAACCTGCACTCAGTAGGTCAGCGGCAGGGACTTTTTACTTCTCTTCACCAGGAATCCTTTAGGCATGTCTATGGCAGAAGCAGTGCAGCCTTTTTACGGGGCATCAGAGCGGCCCAGGGGGCAATTGCCCCCCTGCCCCCTGGCCCAGTCCTCCCCTGACCCAGTCCATACCAGTATAGATCCTAACACATTACCCAGTCCATATCAGTATAGATCCTAACACATTACCCAGTCCATACCAGTATAGATCCTAACACATAACCCCGTCCATATCCGTATAGATCCTAACACATTACCCAGTCCATACCAGTATAGATATCCAGCATGAGATTTTTCCCCATTGAGATCTGATGTATTTTCAAAGTGTTCCTTTGATTTTTTTTTTGAGCAGTGTATATGTGTGTATATATTGTGACAGGAAGTCAGGTAAATCTGTGGATGTAGTCACAGACAGGAGATACATTTCCACCTGGTGTAGAAAGTTCACCAATTACTATAGGGTGTCGGCTGAAAAGGTAGCCAGGACGGCTTAAGGAAGTTGAAAGGCCTTCAGCTGTTCAGAATGAGGAAGTTAAGGTCTCTATAATTGGTCCAGAGGAAGTCTAAGGATTGCTGCCTCCTGACGCTGTGTGGGCATGGGGAGAGGAGGACAGTCAGATGTGTGCCCCCTGAAAGCTGTGTGAGCATGGGAAAGACCTCCTGGAGCGATGTGAAGCTGAGGAGGGTAACAAGTGTGAAGACTACTCGAGGTGAGGTCTTGGATCGTTTCTATGTGAAAAGAAACCAATGGACATTTCCTGTGTGAAGGGGAAATTAATTAAGACTGAAGACTACTCAAGGTGAGGTCTTGGACTATTTCTATGTGGAAGAAATAAATGCACTGTGTTCTATGTGAAGAGACAAGCAAAGGGACATGTTCAATGTGAAGAGGAAAAGGGACATGATCAATGGATATTTGTTGTGTGAAGAAAAACATGGACTATTAAGAGTCTGCTGTATGATCAGCCAAGTTTGCCCAACAGTAGGTTGGAGACAGACTCCGTAGGTAGGTTCCTGTATGTGTGAAGGTAGCCGCCCACAGTGGCAAGGATTTATTTTGTGTTTTATTTTTATTTTGCTGTTTTGAGGCTTGCACTTGTGTGAAGAAAATTGCATGAATAAATCAAAGTGTTGTTTGCAACCACTTCTCGGCTATCTCTCTGTGTACCGAACCCCCCCAAGGGGTCATCCACACCCGCCACCGAGCTAATCAACCCCACAATATATATATATATATATATATACACACACACATGTACACACACACACACACACACGTACAGATACAGAATACTTTATTAATCCCAAAGAAAAATTATGATTATTATTATGTATGTTTCAGATTTGGGGTGCACACCCTAATGCAATAGGCTGTGCACACCTATGGTCCACAGTTGTCACCATCAGGAACCTAGATACGATATGCAGCCATCACTGCAATGTATATACATATATAGACAAGAATTAGAATTGATTAGGGTTAGGAATTAATTTGAAATACAACAAAGCATATCCCTCTATTTTATCTATAAAATAAAATAAAGCATATCCCTCTATAGTGTTACTCGTCTCAGTCCAGAGCACTAAGTGTCATTTCTGTCTGCTGCCTCGTTCCTCTGCTATCAGCATGAGTCACTTCCTGACACCTAGAGAAAAAAGGTGACTGGGTGACTGGGGAGGAAGCTCCAGCACACAGCCTGTGATTGACAGCCTCAGCTCTGTTATGCCCCATACACACGTGCAGATTATCTGAAGACTTTTGTCTGCAGACTTACCAAAACCATATAATATGAGGTCAAACCTAAACACTTTCAATTTGTATGCAATCCGGCAGGCCCCTGCACTACATAGAAAAGGTAAGTCTGCAGACAAAAGTCTTCAGATAATCTGCATGTGTGTATGGGGCATTACTGTTTGCTGTGTAAAGGGGGGGGGGGGTGTCCCTTCCCTGCCCTGCAATCAGCTCTCAGAGCCCTCCTCACTGAACTCTGCAGAGGGTAATTTCAGCTCTCCACCTCCTTTTTCTGACAGATCAGACAAGCTTTATCAATTCTGCACTTTGAACGGCTGTAGAGAAGATAAGATCGCAGATAAACAGATACAACATATGTGGGAGGATTTGTTGCATCTCTGTGTATCATCTGAGGCCAGTCAATTCACTGGGTATAGGTAAGACCCCTTTCACACGTGCGCAACTTGTGCTGTGACTTGGGACTGCAAAGTCGCATTGACAAGTCGTACCCCTATGATTTCCAATGAGTACCGTTCATATCTGTGCGACTTCAAAGAAGTCCCTGAACTACTTTGGTCCGGATTTTATATGACTTGAGGTCCATAGACCTCAAGATTACACAGGCATTGCTTCAAGTCGTGTCAAAGTCACGCAACTTTCAGCTCGCACAAGTGTAAAAGGGGCCTAAGGGTTTACAACCACTTTAGGCCCCTTTCACACTTTTCACACGACCTGAAAGTCACGCGACTTGAAGCAATGCCTGTATAAGCTTGAGGTCTATGGACCTCAAGTCACATCAAAGTAGTGCAGCGGCTACTTTGAAGTCTCTGCGACTTGAAGTCGCACAGATATGAACGGTACTCATTGGAAATCATGGGGGTACGACTTGTCTTGCGATTTTGTAGTCACAGGACAAGTCGCACAAGTGTGAAAGGGGCCTTAAACAAAAATTTGGCAATTGCTTATGATGAACGGTGCTTTATCAATTTATTCAATTTTATTTAACCAATTGCCCACCAGCCGCCGTTCTTATGCTGTGGCAGGTCAGTTGTTGAGACAGCTAGTGGGGGGCACGCGCACACAGCGATTGGCCAACGGGGAAGCCAATCAGCGGGTCTGGCGGACGCGATATCCACTGGGCACCCGCGATCGCTCCCCATGGAGACAGAACAGCGGTCTGCCAATGTAAACACGGCAGACCGCTGTTCTGTGAGTGATGAACATGGGGATCCTGTGTTCCTCTTATTTAGGAACACAGGACTCTGTGTTCATGCAGCAAGTCTATCCCCCACAGTTAGAAAGCACCCCCTAGGGACATATTTAACCCTTTGATCGCCCCTGGTGTTAACCCTTCCCTGCCAGTGCCATTAGTACAGTAACAGTGCATATTTTTAACACTCATTACTGTAGTAATATCACTGGTCCCCCAAAAATGTCAGTTAGGGGTCCGATATGTCCGCCGCAATGTCACAGTCCCGCTAAAAATCTTTGATTGCCCCCCATTACTAGTAAAAAAATAAATAAATAAAAATGACAAATCGTTCCCCTAGTTTGTAGACGCGATAACTTTTGCGCAAACCAATCAATATACGCTTATTGGGATTTTTTTTTTTTTTTTACCAAAAATATGTAGCAGAATAAAAATTACGTTTTAATTTTTAAAAACTAATATAATAATATAATATAATAATATCTAATATTTTTATAAAAACTAAAATGAAGAAAAATTTTTTTTTTTTAATTTTTTTTTTTATTGGGAATGTTTTATAGCAGAAAGTTAGGTTCCATTCACACCTGAGCGTATCGTTTTCAGGCATTTTTTTGGGGCTTTTTACAGGCGTTTTTTGCAGGTGTTTGGAGGCAGGCATTGACATTAACAAAAAATGCTTGTAATCTGCCAAAAAAGAAGCTCCTGTACTTTTTTGAGCCTAAGGGCCGTACACACTTGACGAAAATCGGACGAAATATCCCTCGATTTTTCTCTCTCATGCTCGCGTTCACAACCATTTTTACTAGACAGTGCATAAATGTTCACAACATTTTTTTCGTCCGATATTTTTTTTTTTTTTTTGGGGACATTTGTTCCTAGACTTCCGGGTCGTCAGCAACTTCAGATCATGCGCGGTCTTTCGTATCCGATTTTTCATGGACGTACTGCATACACATTAAACGAAAATTGGTCGTCTGGGGACGGACGATAAAAATTTTGGTGTTTGTCCCTCCGCGTCGGGATCGGCTGCTGAAGGTTGTGTACACACTAGCCGATTTTACCTCGGGCGGGAATTTTCGGCAGATTTTCTACTAGTGTGTACCCCACTTTAGGCGTTTTTCTTCTCAAGACAAAACGCTCATATGTGAACAGGGGCCATTGAAATGAATGGGATTTTGCTTATTGGGTAATTTGAGACTTCAGAGATGAGCGTTTTATGAGTTGTAATTTGCTCAGGTGTTAACAGGGCCTAAAATAATTATTATTATTTTTTTTTTCCAGATTTGTTTTTTTTTTTTTTTTTTTTGTTTATAGCGCAAAAAATAAAAATCGAATCAAATACCACCAAAAGAAAGCTCTGTTTGTGAGGAATTTTATTTGGGTACATCATCGCATGACTGCGCAATTGTCAGTTAAAGTAACGCAGTGCTGAATCGCAAAAAATGGCCTGGTCATTAACTACTTACTGCATATCAACGTACCGATACGTCGGTACACTTTGCGGGTTTATACCGGGATGATGCCTCTAGTTAGAGGCATCATCCCGGTACCGTGGTAATGACCGATGCGGCTCGGGAGCCGCTCGATCGTTACCCGGGGGGGCGGGAGGGGATGTCCCCCCCCCTCCCGCCGCCTTCCGTGGCTTTGCCCGGGGCTCCCGTCCCACCGGGAGCCCCGAGCACCCAGCCGGCACGTCCGCCGGCTGGATGGAGTCCCGATGAATGCCGGAAACGGCATCGATCGGGGCTCCGATGACGTAACCCGGAGGATGACGTAACCCGGAAGACCCCCTCTTCGATCCCTCCATAAAGTGTACCTGTCACACATATTGCTGTCACAAGGGATGTTTACATTGCTTGTGACAGCAATAAAAGTGATCAGATTTTTTTTTTTTTAAAAAAACCTGTAATAAAGTTTAAAAAAAATAAAAAATAAATAGGAAAAAAAAAAAATTTCGCCACCCCCGTCACCGTTAGCTCGCGCACAAAAAAAAACGTATACGCAAGTCGAGCCGCGAATGAAATCGCTGTTCAAAGCCCACATGTGAGGTATCGCCGCGATCGCCAGAGCGTGCGCAATAATTTAAAAAAAAAGAGCTACACTCTACCTCTAAACTGGTAACCGTTAAATAAATTTAAAACGTCACAGATTGAGATCTCTATTGACCGTAGTTTGTCGCCATCCCACGGGGGGGCGCAATTTTAAACCGTAACATGTTGGGTATCTATTTACTCGGCGTGACATCATCTTTCACAATATACAAAAAAAATGGGCTAACTTTACTGTTTAGTATTTTTTAAATGCAGTGAAATGTGATTTTTCAATTTTTTTCCAAAAAAATGGCGTTTTAAAGACCGCTGCGCAAATACCGCGTGACAAAAAGTTTTGTATTCTCCAGAGTCTTTGCTAAAAAAATATATATAATGTTTGGGGGTTCTAAGTAGTTTTCTAGGAAAAAATACTGCTTTTAACTTGTAAACAAAAAGTGTCCGAAATAGGGCTGGGGCTTAAGTGGTTAAGGGGGTAAATCCTTCCGGTCCTTAAGTGGTTAAGTTGGGTTTACATGTACTTTAAATACAGATAGCGGCCGACTGGCAATACGGTAATTGTGAATTTTGGCGTCCATTGAAGTCAGTATTAAATGAAGCCATTTGAAGAGGAGATAAAGATTAATGAGAAACAAACACTTTCAATGGTTAGGACCCGTTCACATAGGGGCGACGCTACTTCGCACCGCGACCTCCGAGGTCGCGGTGCGAGCAGCGCGCTGCGACCTCGGAGCGGTCGCCACGGACTTCATAACATTGAAGTCTATGGCGGTCGCCTCCTGGTCGCCCCAAAGAAGCTCCGGACCCTTTTTCGACTTGTGTCGCTCCTATTAGAACGGGTCCGCAGCTTCCCTATGGGAGGCGACCCACGGCGACCTGTGAGGCGACCAGGTCGCCTCACAGGTCGCCTTAGTGTGAACGGGGGCTAAGTATCTATTTAATGTAAAAAATAAATAAATAAATAAAAATAACGCATAGATATCAACACAATACTCAGCTCGTCAATTGACTGTTGCGAAGAGAGAGTTATCCTGAGATAGAAAAGATAATCTATGGCAAGCAAATATCGCTCATACGGCTAGTGAATTGACTCCATTATCCAGCATAGATCTCGGCAATTATCCAACATGCTCTGCCAGCAACTAAAACATCCTCATCCATTGTCCTACATCAGCACTTCTCATCCTTTATTTAGTGCAGGGGCCCTTTAAATATTTGCAGACACACCAGGCATCTCAAAATGTGAATGTTATTTAATGCCAGAGCTTTTCAGAGAATAGCTCCACCCCCATTCCTAGTCACCCCTTGTCTCCGCCCCCTACGCAGCTACCAGAACCGCCCCTTCCTTCCACCCCTTACCCACCTCCCAGTACTGTACTTAGAGAACCATGTATCATCTTTTGATGCTAAGTAATTTGCATGGAATTTGGTAATGATAACAATAAAGAGTGTCAAACAGATCCCCTGCAGCCAGCAACAATAAATCCCCCAGCAACAATAGATCTCCTTCAGCGACAATATATTTTCTCCAACAACAATAGATATCCCCCTGCAACAATAAATCCTCTGGCAAAAATACATCAGCAATAATAGATCCCCCCAGCAACAATAGTTCCCCCCTCAGCAACAATAGATCTCCTTCAGCAAGCATCGATATCTCACTGCAACAATAGATCTTCCCAGCAACAATATATCAGCAATAACAGATCCCCACCAGGAACAATAGTTTGCCCTCAGCAACAAAAGATCTCATTCAGCAACCATAGACTTCCCACCGCAACAATAGATCTTCCCAGCAACAATATATCAGCAATACCATATCCCCCCAGCAATAAGAGTTTCCCCTCAGCAACAATAGATCTCCTTCAGCAAGCATAGATAACTCACCGCAACAATAGATCTTCCCAGCAACAATATATCAGCAATAATAGATCCCCCCAGCAACAATAGTTTGCCCTCAGAAACGATAGATCTCCTTCAGCAACAATAGATATTCTCCAGCAACAATAGATATCCCCCTGCAACAAAAAATCCCCAAGCAACAATAGTCCCCTCTCAGCAACAATAGATCTCCTTCAGCAACAATAGATATCCCGCAGCAACAATAGATCCTTCCAGCAATAATAAATCCCCAAGCAACAATATATCAGCAATAATAGATCCTTCCAGCAACAATATATCTCCTTCAGCAACAATAGTCCCCCCAACATCAATAGATCCTCCCAGCAACAATAAATCCCCCAGCAACAATAAATCGCCCAGCAACAATATATCCTCCTAGCAACAATAGTCCCCCCAGCATCAATAGATCCTCCCAGAAACAATAAATCCCCCAGCAACATTATATCCTCCAAGAAACAATAGTTCCCCCCAGCAACAATAGTTCCCCCCTCAGCCGCAATAGATCTCCTTTAGCAACAACAGCTATCCCCCAGCAACAATAGTTCCCCCTCAGCAACAATAGCTCTCCCCCAGCAACAATAGATCCTCCCAGCAACAACAGTTCCTCCTCAGCAACAATAGCTATCCCCCAGCAACAATAGATCCTCCCAGCAACAATAGCTATCCCCCAGCAACAATAGATCCTTCCAGCGACAATATACCCCCAGCAACAATAGTTCACCTTCAGCAACAATAGATTTCCTTCAGCAACAAAATATATCCTTCAAGGATAAGTCCACCCAAACACTAAAATCTCTCCATCTGCAGACATCCACAATGTAACACTGACCTACACTAACCTATCCAGCCCTGCAAAGAAGAAATCAGTATACATACTCTACCTATTTTGGAGCCGATCCGATCCGGTCCCATGCTGAGCTGTCCATCACATCAAAGTCACTGCTCTAATGAAACCCCCCCCATTTCACATTAGAAGCCCCCTTTCATTTTAGAGGCCCCCTATCATGTCAGAGGTCCTTCCATCACATGAGAGCCTCCTCTCAGGTCAGAGGCCCCATTACACCAGATACCCCCCCCCCCCCTCACACCCTCCTATGACATTGAGGTCATCTCTCCCATTAAAAACCCCCCCACTTCACATCAGAGTCACCCCCCACACATCCGAGTCGGCCCATCAAATAAAAGCCCCTCTGTATCAGTGTCCCCCCTTAACATCAGAGGTATAGGTCCCTTATTCACATATGAGCCCCCCCATCTCATCAGAGGCCCCCTTCATTTAAGCGTCCCCCCTATACATCAGAGACCCCCCTTCACCACAGAGTTCTTCTTTCATAGAGTGAGAGTCCCTCCATCACATCAGAGCCCCTGCATTACATCAGAGTATCCCCATGACAGAGTTCCCCCTAACACATCAGAGTCTCCTTATCACATCAGAGTCCCCCAATCATATCTAAGTCCTCCCTTTACATCAGAGCCCCTCCATTACCAGAGTCTCCCAATCATATAATCAGAGTCCCCCCATCATATCGAAGTCCTCCCTTTACATCAGAGCCCCTCCATTACCAGAGTCTCCCAATCATAGATTCAGAGTCCCCCAATCATATCTAAGTCCTCCCTATACATCAGAGCCCCTCCATTACCAGAGTCTCCCAATCGTAGATTCAGAGTCCCCCCATCATATCTAAGTCCTCCCTATACATCAGAGCCCCTCCATTACCAGAGTCTCTCAATCATAGATTCAGAGTCCCCCCATCATATCTAAGTCCTCCCTTTACATCAGAGCCCCTCCATTACCAGAGTCTCCCAATCATAGATTCAGAGTCCCCCCATCATATCTAAGTCCTCCCTATACATCAGAGCCCCTCCATTACCAGAGTCTCTCAATCATAGATTCAGAGTCCCCCCATCATATCTAAGTCCTCCCTTTACATCAGAGCCCCTCCATTACCAGAGTCTCCCAATCATAGATTCAGAGTCCCCCAATCATATCTAAGTCCTCCCTATACATCAGAGCCCCTGCGTTACCAGAGTCTCCCAATCATAGATTCAGAGTCCCCCCATCATATCTAAGTCCTCCCTATACATCAGAGCCCCTCCATTACCAGAGTCTCTCAATCATAGATTCAGAGTCCCCCCATCATATCTAAGTCCTCCCTTTACATCAGAGCCCCTCCATTACCAGAGTCTCCCAATCATAGATTCAGAGTCCCCCAATCATATCTAAGTCCTCCCTATACATCAGAGCCCCTGCGTTACCAGAGTTTCCCAATCATAGATTCAGAGTCCCCCCATCATATCTAAGTCCTCCCTATACATCAGAGCCCCTCCATTACCAGAGTCTCTCAATCATAGATTCAGAGTCCCCCCATCATATCTAAGTCCTCCCTTTACATCAGAGCCCCTCCATTACCAGAGTCTCCCAATCATAGATTCAGAGTCCCTCCATCATATCTAAGTCCTCCCTATACATCAGAGCCCCTGCATTACCAGAGTCTCCCAATCATAGATTCAGAGTCCCCCCATCATATCTAAGTCCTCCCTATACATCAGAGCCCCTCCATTACCAGAGTCTCTCAATCATAGATTCAGAGTCCCCCCATCATATCTAAGTCCTCCCTTTACATCAGAGCCCCTCCATTACCAGAGTCTCCCAATCATAGATTCAGATTCCCCCCATCAAATCAGACTCCCCCTATACATGAGAGCCCCCATCACATCCGAGATTCTCCATGACATCAGAATCCCCACCATTACAGAGTCCTCTTATCCATCTCTGATCCAGGGCAACGCAGTGGTCCAGGGGAACCTACCGGCACATCTTCA
Organism: Pelophylax lessonae; assembly: GCF_965119305.1. Classification (NCBI taxonomy): domain Eukaryota; kingdom Metazoa; phylum Chordata; class Amphibia; order Anura; family Ranidae; genus Pelophylax; species Pelophylax lessonae. The sequence goes on from NC_138769.1 coordinate 42,224,061, forward strand.
TTCCCCATTATATATACAGACAGAGAGACATATACAATATATACTGTATTACCAAATGCTGGAGACATGGATCCATACATTGTACAACATGATATTATAGATAAGATCCTAGCTGAGAGCTCCGTACATTATTATATAATGATTACTGCCTGTCTCTGCAGCCAGACATACAATTCAATATAGATGACATTCTCACACTGTATCCTATATGAAAATAATTGTATATACTGTATGAAATATATTTTGCATTATCCATAGTCCTTATACTGTGATAGTGTCCCTCTACTGACACGTCTACACCCGCCATCGTCTATATACCATCTCTGTGTACAGATCTTCTCCTGCCTCACCTATAACCCCATATATTATCCTAAATACATCACATTTCCATATATTATCCTAAGTAGATCATAGGTCCGTACCGCTATCCTCAATGTTGGAACAAAAATACATATAAGGGCACTGGGACTACTATGATAGATTGTATATACACACCGAGATCAATTTATTTTATTATTACACAAAAATCATAAATTACATTAAAACCAGCCATATGCTGGCCATATACTATATGCAAAAATAGCCGAAATTCGGTCATTTGGACAGTTCTTTCATTTTTCGGCCAGTTAATGGGCACCAATCGGTATTCGGTTGTGGCGTTTTCGGGCCGAAAAAACGAAGGACAAGTTTTGAAATTTTCTGCTGAACGAACGATAAATTGAAAGGTTAATGTGTTTCTCGTCCAAACTGTTTGCACTCGGTATTCGTGAAAAAACAAACCAAAAACTGATTCATTTATGTCTATTGAACGATTTATCGGTCATTACATGATGGCACGATCGTTTGCTCTCACGGCCAAGTGTTTGTTTTTCGTAAATGAGTTTTAACGATTTTTCATATAGTGTATGGCCAGCATTAGTCTTTATTCATATTGTTGACAGTAAATAAACATTAGTTACTTCTGCATGAACAACAATTTCATATACAGTATATGCCACCCACATACCCCAGCTGTATTATACGATGGGGTATACAGCATTACTAAATATATAAATATATGAAGAAAAATATGGTCTAATAAGCGCTACCATATAACACCAAATTCAAAGCTGCCCTGCAATATCCTTTGAAAATGTCGAATAGGACGAAACGCGTCAGAGGCTTCCATTAGTCTTCCTTGCCTCATTTGTATATTGCCTGTAACCATCGGATGTTTGTAAGTGCAATTCTTTGTTTTTTCATTAAAGTTTATTAGCAGCATAACGCTATGTGCACTTCTTTTCTTGGCTTCCATGCGGTCTGGTACTGTACTGCCTGTTTGGTCTGTTTGTCTTATGATAGTACAGGCCCACAGCATCTGGTGAGCGCCCATTTCTTATGTACATCTGGTGACGGGATGCATTTCACTTTTAGGCTCCATGTACACGGGACGCTGGAAATGGTCGTTTAGGAGCAGTTGGGCGTTTTTTTCAGAAGCCCCTGAACCCACCTACATTTTATCTTATCTGTCCATGTACACCAGGTCGTTTACAGTCATTTGCAGGCAGTTGCGTTCAGGGACTTTTTTTAGAACGCAATTATTTGCGTTCGAACGTGTGCTTCCCGGCGTTTCAAACGCACAAGCGCGTCCGAACGCGTCCGAACGCGATGACCCGCGTTTAGCGTTCGCGTTTTTCCATTTTAAAGGGGAATAATTTTTTTGACCTCTAGGAACGCTTCTAAACGCAAACGCCCGCAAACGCCGCTAAACGCCCGCTAAACGCGGGTACAAACGCGACCGAACGGACGTTTCAAACGTCCTAAAAATTCCAGCATTCAAAGGGACTTTTAACAACGTCCCGTGTACATGGAGCCTAAGTCACAATTTTGTTTGACATCAGGATCTGTCACGATTTGGGACTTCAATCACCTTTATTATCCATTTATGGGACTTTATTTGAACAATCACATGTCTTGGATTATTTACTTGACAATGTTATTACTCAATGCACTTTTGATTATGTTTTATTCACATGTCATATTTATTTAGCGCTGCACATACCATTTATCTTATATATAAATATATGTTCTTCAAAAAGTTTCAGCACTTTTTTAAGAATATATATATATATATATATATATATATATATATATATATACACTGTATATATATAGCATCGTCAATTTTTGCAGCGCTTTACACATATATTGTACATTCACATCATACATATACTGTATATTGTACATTCACATCAGTCCCTGCCCTCAAGATAGATACATTGCTCAAAAAAATTAAAGGAATACTTTTCAATCAGAGTGTAGCATCAAGTCAATTAAACTCCTGGCATATTGATCTGGTCAGTTAAGTAGCAGAGGGGGTTGTTAATCATTTTCAGCTGCTTTGGTGGTAATAAAATTAACAACAGGTGCACTAGATGGGCAACAATGAGACAACCTCGAAAACAGGAATGGTTGTACAGGAGGTCGCACAGGCAGTCCAACTCCTCCAGGATGGCACATACATACAATACGTGCCATTGCCAGAAGGTTTGCTGTGTCTCCCAGTCTCAAGAGCATGGAGGAGATTCCAGGAGACAGGCAGTTACTCTAGGACAGTGTCCTCAACTCCGGTCCTCGGGGGCCCACTAACAGGCCAGATTTTAAGTATTACCTTGGGGAGATGCAGACTAAAATACTGCAATCACAGAGCAGCAAATGAGATCATCTGTGATGTAATTAGTTATCTTGCAAACCTGGCCTGTTAGTGGGCCCTGAGGACCGGAGTTGAGGCCCACTGCTCTAGGAGAGCTAGACAGGGCCATAGAAGGTCCTTAACTCATCAGCAGGACCGGCTTCTGCTTCTTTGTGGAAGGAGGAACAGGATGAGCGCTGCCAGAGCCGTACAAAATGACCTCCAGCAGCCACTGGTGTGAATGTCTCCAACCAAACAATCAGAAACAGACTTCATGAGGGTGGCCTGAGGGCCCGACGTCCTCTAGTGGGCCCTGTGCTCACTGCTCAGGACCGTGGAACTCGATCGGCATTTGCTGTTGAACACCAGAATTGGAAGGTCCTCCACTGGCGCCCTGTGCTTTTCACAGATGAGAGCAGGTTCACCCTGACCACATGTGACAGATGTGAAAGGGTCTGGAGAAGTGATGGAGAACGTTATGCTGCCTGTAACATCGTTCATCATAACCGGTTTGGTGGTGGGTCAGTGATGGTCTGGGGAAGGATATCCATGGAGGGACACACGGACCTCTACAGGCTAGACAATGGCACCCTGACTGCCATTAGGTATTGGGATGAAATCCTTGGACCCATTGTCAGACCCTACGCTGGTGCAATGGGTCCTGGGTTCCTCCTTGTGCACGACAATGCCTGTAATCTTGTGGTGAGAGTAAGCAGCCAGCCAATGGTATGAAGGAATTGATACCATTGAATGGCCCCCACACTCGCCTGACCTAATTCCAATAGAACACCTCTGGGACATTATCTTTCGGTTCATCTGACGCTGTCAGGTTGCACCTCAGTCTGGTCAGGAGCTCAGTGATGCCCTGGTCCAGATCTGGGAGGAAATACCCCAGGGCACCATTCGTCATCTCATTAGGAGCATGGCCCGACATTGTCAGGCATGCATACAAGCACGTGGGGGCCATACAAACTACTGAGTACCATTTTAAGTTGCTGCAATGAAATTTTAGCAAAATGGACGAGTCTGCTGCATCATTTTTTCACTTTTATTTTTGGGGTGTCTTTGAATTCAGCCCTCTGTAGGGTGATCATTTTCATTCCCATCAAACGATGTGGCATCCTTTCGTTCCTAACACATTATCCCGTCCATACCAGTATAGATCCTAACACATTACCCAGTCCATACCAGTATAGATCCTAACACATTACCCAGTCCATACCAGTATAGATCCTAACACATTACCCAGTCCATACCAGTATAGATCCTAACACATTACCCAGTCCATACCAGTATAGCTCCTAACACATTACCCAGTCTATACCAGTATAGCTCCTAACACATTACCCAATCCATACCAATATAGATTCTAACACATTACCCAGTCCATACCAGTATAGACCCTGACACATTACCCAGTCCATACCAGTATAGATCCTAACACATTACCCAGTCCATACCAGTATGGATCCTAACACATTACCCAGTCCATATCAGTATAGATCCTAACACATTACCCAGTCCATACCAGTATAGATCCTAACACATTACCCAGTCTATATCAGTATAGATATCCAGCATGAGATTTTTCCCCATTGAGATCTGATGTGTTTTCAAAGTGTTCCTTTCATTTTTTTGAGCAGTGTATATATTCATTAATCTGTGTTTTTTATACCTGCCCAGTTTTAAGCTGCCACGGTTCCATATAATGTTTTTCTCTAGATCCAGGATATAACTGTATATAATCTTATGTACTCCAAATGTTACTATATGAGGCTACAGTATAGATGAGTGAGCTTTCTTGGTTCTCTCTCATCCTCCTCAATGGCCATTGGCTCCCACTGCTGTTATTCACCGCCAGTGAGGAGGGAGCATGGGCGGGGCCAAGCCACCCTCTGTGTGTCTATGGACACACAGCACAGGCTTGGGAGCAAGCCTGCATGAGTGCCCCATAGAAAGCGGCTTGTTATGGTGGGAACTCGGTGGGGGGAGGAGCCAGGAGCGCCAGCGGGGTACCCGAGAAAAGGAGGAGAGGGGCTGCTATGTGCATGCTCTGGTATTGTGTTTTTTTATAAAAATAATAAAAAAAAAAAAAAGTCTAGTGCATGCACAGTGGAGAGCTAGATGAAATTTCCTTAGGAGGTCACAGCTGTCTTCCAAACCCAAGAAGGTGGTGAGAAGAACTGGCAATGTCAAGACAGGTGTGGACTTCAGGGACTAGATTTTTATTTTATTTTTTTTAAAAAGATGAATTTCCTCTTAAGACCTAGTGATCCCACACAGAAACATTACGAAGTTCTTAGGGACAAATTGCTATAATGAAACAGGAGGAAAACAAAAAATCCCCTGTCTGATGACACGCTGATTAGTGGAGCAAATATTATGATCAATATAATGATATGCTAAGGATTACAGAGTATATAGTCCATACACCAATGTAGAGACCCATACCTGACCAGAACCAGGGACCTCCAACTTCACAGACAGGATCATCCAACATAAACAAAATCAATAGAGCCAAGGCGGCCGTTAACAATAATGGGGACTTGATACACCCATACAGCCTACCTAACAGCCCCCCCCCCACAGTTTCTTCAAATTATTTTTTATCATTAAAGAAAAAAAAATTCCAAGATCCGGAAGTAATGTAATGACGCAGTCACAGGTCCTACATCCCGATGCGTTTCGTCATGATGACCATGACCATTTCGATCATGATGACCCTGATGACGTCAGATTACGTGCTGACGAAACGCATCCGGACGTAGGACCTGTGACTGCGCCATTACATTACTTCCGGATCCCGGTGGAACGCAGATGGAACGAGGAAGGTGTTCCTGACACGGAAAACGCTAGCTTATCCTTTATGCCCTGATTTTGTCTACACATTGTAAGTGCATCCGTCTCCTAATAAATATTATTTGGTTAAACGTACTTCACTATCGAGACCCTTCTTTTTTCTACCGGGTGTATTGTATGGGAGCCCATCCCCAAGTTGATTAATATTGGAAGAGGAATCATTTTGGAGTACCTGGAGCCGGTGCCTTGCCTGATGCCTGGTGTCTGTTTTACCTATCTGCTTTACTGACCCCCTGTAATTGAAGGGGTCCACGTTTTCTGGTAAGCATATATACACTCTGGGTGATCTGGTGGAGGTGTATATTGCTACCAACCATATTGGTACCAAGTGTCTTCTATCATTCCTATCTGGATATCCATTGTCACTTACCACTTTATGGACTAATTTGTCATATACACATTTATGGACACTTTGGAATTATTTTGCACATTTTTTGAACACTTTGCACTTTATTATTGTATTTTATGTGATTTTTGGAGTTATTTATTTTGCACCATTTGCACGTAATTGCTCTTATTTTGCATTTGCACATAATTGCTTATTTTAGTGATTTAGTTGAGCGCAATCTTTTATTTAGTAATAATTAATAATTTTTTGCAATGTATTATTCTGTAAATGTCCTCCCATCCCGCCGCACCGATCCCCCTTCTTGTTCTGCCCACATATGATCCCCTTGCTGTTCGGGCCTCCTTGTAGGCCCGGGCCCCCTACAAGAGGCCTGGTGGTAGCCCCATCAGCGACCCTAAATAGAGCCATTCTCCCAATAATGCAGGGTCATATATGGCAATCTTGCGTCATTTAGGGAGGGGAGACAATAGCAAACGGCCAGGAAAACCCGTCCTAGCCAGTTGAGGTTTCCTCTGAGCAGGTTTATTCAGGGAGTGTGCCTACAAACAAAGGAAAATGGTCTAAACTTCTTGTGAAGCCGTCTTGCCTTTTGTTTTTTCCTGACATATGCACCGTACGGCTGTCAATCATTTGTCACCATGTGACCTTTACACAATTATCAGAATATATCTTTAAAAACACCATGGCTGCCCAAAATGATCAAACATCCCTGATGGAATGTTCCTACAACATTTGTAGACTTTGGTGATAAGCTATAGCCGTTCATGCATCATCAAGTCTGGAGCCTTCTAGAAACCTGCGCTCACATTTACAGTCACTTGTAACAGGGTTGTCTCTTTTGCAGAGGCATAACTAGAACCTTCTGGGCCCCAGTCCCAAGCCCTTTCCATTGGGTCCCAGGGCCCTGCCCACTGAACCATTTACTCCCATTGCGGGCCCTTTATAGGACAAGTCAAAACGCATTAATTTCAATGGGTGCCATCTTAATCAATGCAACTCAAGTCACAGTGACAGAAAAAAAAAGGTTCCTGCACTACTTTTCTGTAATTTTGGTACTATTTGAGTGCCATATACTGCAATTGTAAACCAAAAAAGTTGCAAGCAAGTCACAAGCAAGTTTCAAAAAGGTCACAAGGAAATGGCAAGCAAGTTGTACAACTTTGGGATCACAGGAGTGTGAACCAAGCCTTACGGTCCCGCAGTAGGCCCCCCCACAGTGGCGGAACGCCAGGCCACAGTCGCTAGTGCAACCTTTGCGACCCTGGTAGTTTCGCCACTGGTCTTATTTACTGGGAACAACTCAATTTTAATGTGGCAGGATCCATTGATGGCTGGGTGTTTTTGGTATGGTAACATAGTAGCAGTATGAGGGTTTTGGATAAGCTTACAAGCAGGTACAAAAGCAGGTTGTTGATAGAGTTGGAGGTCCCTGGTACTGGTTGGGTACAGGTCAACAGAGACAACCCTGCACAAATCCCTACATTGGTGTATGTACTATATCCTCGCTAATCCCTACCTTACCATGCTATTGATCATGTTATCCATAGACCATAAATGGCCCAACATGGATTTTCTTGGCTAGATCTGGGGACAATTCAGCGTCTATGGACAGTACACAAAAGGATCAAACAGGGTGACTGTTAACCACTTAAGCCCCGGAAGATTTTACCCCCTTCCTGACCAGGCCCTATTTTGCGATTTGGCACTGCGTGACTTTAACGGACAATTTTGTGGTCGTGCGACGCTGTACCCAAATGAAATTGATGTCCTTTTTTTTCCTACAAACAGAGCTTTCTTTTGGTGGTATTTGATCACCTGTGCGATTTTTTGATCATGCGCTATAAACAAAAGAAGAGCGACAATTTTGCAAAAATAACAATATTTTTCACATTTTTTTATATGAAATTCCCCCCAAAAAATGTAAAAATCAAAATTTTTTAACATTTTAGGCCAACTTGTTTTCTGCTACATATGTTTGGTAAACAAAAATCGCAAAAAGCATATTTTGATTGGTTTGCGCAAAAGTTATTGCGTTTACTAACTAAGGGAAAGATTTTTGTAATTTTTATTGTTTTTTTTTTTAACGAGTAATGGCGGCGATCTGCGATTTTTTTTTTTTTTTTGCGGGACTGCGACATTGCGGCGGACAGATCGGACACCTGACTGACATTTTTGACACTTTTGGGGTTACCAGTGACATTACTACAGTAATCAGTGCTATACATATGCACTGTTACTGTAAAAATGACACTGTCAGTGAAGGGGTTAACTTTATTTGAGAGGGAGGGGTTAAGTGTGTCCCTAGGGGCGTGCTTCTTACTGTGATTGGATGTGTATAGTGATGTAACAGCAGAGATCTACGGTCCTACATAGCAGGACCGTATGATCTTTGCTGTTACACAGGGGAGAATAACAGGCGTCTTTGTTTACATTAGCCGCCTGCCTTTCTCCCGGTGTAACCGGCGATCACGAGTGAGCAGCGGACATCGGGTCTGCCGCTTACTCGCGCGGGGGGGTCCGTGAGCGAGCGGGAGCGCGCCTCCGGCGGCGCGCGCTCGCTCCCTAGAGCCTGACAGGCTAGCGACGTACCCATACGTCACTTTGCCTGTGAGGGGCTGACTGCTGCCGTATATAGTCGCGCGGTAGTTGGCTAAAGTGGTTAAAAAATCTTGCCCAGTAATTGTTGTTTTCCCCAGCATTGGGACTGTCTACAAACTCCTCACTCCTCCACTGCCCTTAAAAAGTATTTCAGGCCAAATACACCCTTTGGCCATACCTTTATGGCCACTGACAGGTAAGGTAATTCATTTGATTATCTCGTTACAATGACATCTGAAAGTTGGTGGGATATATTAGGCAGCAAGTAAACATGTTGTCTCTGAAGTTCATGTGTTGAAAGCAGAAAAATAGGCATCACAGCTTGATATGTATGGGACTGCATAGCTGCAGATCGGTCAGGGTGTCCATGCTGACCTGTGCCCACAACCAAAAGCACCTACAATGGGCATGTGAGCATCAGAACTGGACTACGCAGCAATGGAAGAAGGTGGCCTGGTCTGATGAATCACATTTTCCTTTACATCAGTGGTTCTCAACTCTGGTCAGGCTTTTCTTTCCATCCCACTGTACCACTGAGGACCTTTCTCTCCAATTCTTGTCCCAGAGACTCTACAGGAATTTTGAAGAAATCTCCCATAATGAGGGGAATTCTCCTTTTGTTTGAGGGAGTTGTCTCTGACAGCTTGGTCACTGTGCTGGGAGCGTGCATTGAGTGCGCGGTCAGCACAGAAACTTTGGAGGTCAGTGAGTGCATACTGTACATGTGGTGTGTGGGAGTTAAAGCCGACTCACTTTGCCACCGCACATATGCATTACGTGGGTGACAAGAGGTTAATTTATGAGCCAAGTATAGAATCCTTGAGCAAACAACTAGTGATACTGGTCTGACCCTAAGCCGAGGATGAGTTACTACATTTTAAACTTCACCATTCTTTCTTTTGTAGTTGGGTCCCTATTTTTAAGCCAGTGACAGTCCCTTTAAAAGCAAGACTGTATATTGTTTATCAACACAATGATGGTAGTTGAGTTAAGCCTGGTACCTGTTCTTACCAGGTACCAAAGGGCAGCATGGGGTCATTGAGCCAAAGATTGGGCACCAAGGCTATACAGCATCCCCTTCTATATACGGTATATACCTTCTACCATGGCTCTTTTAAGGTTGTGGGTATAGTTTTATTTATAGTGATTATAGTGATTTTCTAAGGGGCTGAATGACAGTTGGTCCTGAAAAACCTTACCTATTCACAGTGGCGTAGCGTGGGGGGTGCAGGGGGGGCTGGCCGCACCGGGCGCAACATCTGGGGGGGGCGCATCCGCAGTGTCACTCTGTCTGTCTGACTCTGACATACACAGTTCACACACTGTCTGCGGCTGCCTCCATCTTTAGGCTGGGAGATGTCCAGCGCGGCCGCCCTATGGCTGAAAATGGCGGGGCTGGACTGTTCCTCACCTGTCCATTGGTGTAGGGTGGGGTGGTGTTACAAACCAGGCCCTGCCTATGCCGCCTCTCCTCACTGCTCAGTCAGTTTAGCAGCGAGTGAGTCAGCAGCCTGGCGCTGTCACAGAGTGTGTTTTTTTTTTTTTTAATCACCTGATTAGAGCCAGAGGCTCTAATAGGCTTCAAAAAAGGGTGGACCTGGGGCACAGAGCAGTGCGCCCCAAGCCCATCCATTGTGTGACAATAGCGAATAAAAATTCGCTATTGTCACACGGATCCTCCTCCTGACCAATCAGGAAGCGGGTCTGATTGGCCAAAAGGCGAACGCTTGCCATTGGCACGAGGAGGAGGCGGGAGGACTCAAGGAGACGCCGGGGGACTGAGGAGAAGCTGCCGTTGCAGGTAAGTCTCTCTGCATTGAAGGGGGCACGCTGGTCTGTCTGCATTGAAAGGGGGCAGGATGATCTCTCTGCATTGAAGGGGGGCACGCTGGTCTCTCTGCATTGAAAGGGGGCACGCTGGTCTCTCTGTATTGAAAGGGGGCATGCTGGTCATTCTGCATTGAAAGGGGGCACGCTGGTCATTCTGCATTGAAAGGGGGAATGTTGATCTCTCTTCATTGAAGGGGGCATGCTGGTCATTCTGTATTGAAAGGGGGCACGCTGGTCATTCTGCATTGAAAGGGGGCACGCTGGTCATTCTGCATTGAATGGGGGCACGCTGGTCATTCTGCATTGAAAGGGGGCACGCTGGTCATTCTGCATTGAAAGGGCACGCTGGTCATTCTGTATTGAAAGGGGGCACGCTGGTCATTCTGTATTGAAAGGGGGCATGCTGGTCATTCTGCATTGAAAGGGGGCACGCTGGTCATTCTGCATTGAAAGGGAGCACGCTGGTCATTCTGCATTGAAAGGGGGCACGCTGGTCTCTCTGCATTGAAAGGGGGCTTGCTGGTCTATCTGCATTGAAAGGGGGCACGCTGGTCATTCTGCATTGAAAGGGGGCACGCTGGTCATTCTGCATTGAAAGGGGTCACGCTGGTCTCTCTGCATTGAAAGGGGGCACGCTGGTCATTCTGCATTGAAAGGGGGCTTGCTGGTCTCTCTGCATTGAAAGGGGGCACGCTGGTCATTCTGCATTGAAAGGGGGCACGCTGGTCTCTCTGCATTGAAAGGGGGCACACTGGGCATTCAAACTTGTATTTAGATGCATTTTACTTTAATTACATCAGTATTTTCATAACAAACAATATATGTGCTTAGGGAGTAAGGGTTTCTTTAACTAATCTAGTGGAAGAGACTTGAGTGCTAAAATCCTGCGGGTAAGGGGGCGCAAATTACTTGCCTTGCCCCGGGTGCTGACAACCCACGCTACGCCACTGCCTATTCATGACCTTTCCCCAGACTTAGTGTAGTTTGGAAGTGTGATGTTGAGGGTTTACACCATTCTACTCCACAGTAGTGCCGATTCTTTATTTCTGTGGTAGTGCTGGGAGTCATGGGAAGGTTAGCTTTTACAGGGCCAACTATCATTCAGCTCCTCAGAAAAACACTACACCACAACCTTACAAAAGCCATGGCACTGCAGTAGGCATACCTGTATATATAGAAGGGGGTGCTGTATAGACCTGGTGCCCAACCTTTGGCTCAATGGCCCCCCTATAGTCCTTTGGTATTTTTTTTTTTGTGGCCTTTGAACCTAAGCAGTCTGTAGTGGGAGTGGGAACACTGCTTTCTCACTGGATAATACCAGTGGTCTCTTATATATATAAGGTCCCCAGTTTGTTATGGTCTACTAAATCATGTCTCCAGCCTCCAATCACACCTGTAGCATGTCTCAGGCCTCGGACCATCATCTCCCCTAGTATGTTCCCAGCCTCTGGCCATCATTTCCTCTAGTATGTCTGCAGTCTCTGGCCACCCGTTACTACTTTGTCCGCCGTCTCTGGCCATCAATTCCTCTAGTATGTCCCCTGTCTCTAACCAGCGATTGATCTATGTCCCCAGTCCCTGACTATCAATTCCTGTAGTATGTCCACAGCTTTTGCCCATTATTTCCTCTAGTATGTTTGCAATCTGACAATCATTCTTATAGCATGTCCCCAACCTCTGGCCATCATCTCCTCTAGTTGCATGTTTACAGTCTTTGACCACCAATTCCTCTATCAAGTCCCCAGCTTCTGGCTATCATTTCCTTTAGTATGTCCTCAGTCTCTGGCCATCTTTTCACCCAGTATGTCTGCTGTCCCTGACCATCATCTCCTCTAGTATGTCCCCAGTCTTTGTCCATCATTTCTTCCAGTATGACTGCAGTCTCTAGCCATTATCTCCTCCAGTATGTCCCCAGTCTCTGACCATCATCTCCTCTAGTATGTCTGCTGTCTCTGACCATCAATTGCCCTAGCATGTCTACAGTCTCTGACCATCAATTCCTCTATCAAGTCCCCAGCATCTGGCTATCATTTCCTTTAGTATGTCCCCAGTCTCTGGCCATCATTTCTTCCAGTATGTCTGCAGTCTCTGACCATTATCTCCTCCAGTATGTCCCCAGTCTCTGACCATCATCTCCTCTAGTATGTCTGCTGTCTCTGGCCATCATCTCCCCTAGTATGTCTGCAGTCTCTAGCCATCTCTTCTAGTATGTCTGATGTCTCTAGCCATGATCCCCTCTAGTATGTATACAGTATCTAGCCATCATCTTCTCTACTAAGTCTGCATTTTCCAACCATCAATTCCTCTATTATGTCCCCAGCCTCATTTACTCTAGTATATCTGCAGTCTCTGGTGACCATCTCCTCTAGTGTGTCTACGGTCTCGTGCCATCTCTTCTAGTATGCCTGCAGTCTCTGGCCATCATCTCCTTTAATATATTTGCAGTCTCTGGCCATCATTTCCTCTAGTATGTCCCCAGTCTCTGGCTATCATTTTGTGTAATATGTCCACATTTTCTCTGGCCATCATTTCCTCTAGCATGTCTGCAGTCTCTAGCCATCTCCTCTAGTATGTCTGCTGTCTCTAGCCATCTCTTCTAGTATGTGTAGTGTATTAACCCAGACAGGCTGTACAGGTTGCTTCTTTATTCACTACACATCAGCATGCAACTAACTTCAGCCACACCCAGCTCCCAGACATATACATAATTGTAACATTTTGCAGACAGCAACTTAACCCGTTGCTTACCATACTAAATTCCCTCCTCTCTTTGAATAAAACATAACATGCACAACGTATTAATAAGATTAACAAAATGCATGGATGAGCAACTAAAAATTTAAACTATAAACTCCTGACTATAGACATAGTCCTTAAGGTAGGCCGGTGGATTTGTTGCTCGTTTTTCTCTTGGCCATTCCAATGTGGATGGTTGTGAATTGAAGTCTGGATCACTGGCAGTATCATCACTACTCTTTGCCTGTTCGCCATCTTCCGATACTTGACCTTCTGACTCAATAAATTTCTTCACAAATGAGGAATTACGCACTTTTGTGTGACCATCTAAATCCTCTAAAACCACTTGAGTACCTCTTTTCTCCTTTACAACATAAGGCTCAGGTTCAAAGGACGGAGCCAGTTTGTTAAACCGATCATTTTGAAGCAACACCTTATCACCCTGTTGAAGGCCACTAGGTTGACAATGGCGGCGGTGGTTTGCATACTGTTCAGCCCGGATCTTCCTTTCCTCATCAATATGCCGAAAAGGTTTCTGACTTGTAGGAGGACCCCCAATGTCTGGCAATTTTGTCCTGAATTTGCGACCACAAAGAAGTTCCGCAGGACTAACGCCAGTGACAGTATGCGGAGTTGTGCGATAAGCCAAAAGAAAACGCCACAGTTCCTTTTTCCAGTCTCTTCTCTCTAAATGAGCAATCCGCAAAGCTTTCAGCAAGGTTCGATTCTGGCGTTCCACTTCCCCGTTAGCCTGTGGCCAGTATGGAGTTGTACGATAATGTTCAATAGCATTTGATTTCAGATAATCCTGAAATTCCTGAGAAGTAAATTGGGCACCATTATCACTCACAATCCGTTTAGGCAACCCATGAGATGCAAAAATGCTCTCCAACCCCTCAATTACAGTTAATGATGTAGCTTTAGTGAGAACTACCACCTCTTGCCACCTTGAATAATAGTCCACAACAACTAAAAGATGGTGTCCAGATGGAATGTCGCACAGATCAATGGCTAAATCTTCCCATGGTCCCTCAGGTAGAACAGTGTGAGTTACTGGTTCTGGTTTAGGTTTGCTGCCCACCAACTGACATGCTCGACATGAAGAAACCAAACGTTCCACATCCTTGTCAATTCCTGGCCACCAGACTTTCTCACGTAATCTTTGTTTGGTGCGTACAATGCCTTGATGGCCCTCATGGGCTAAATGTAATGTACGTTTCCGTAAGTCTTTAGGCATCACAATACGATTGCCACGTAGAACTAGTTGTCCTGCAATACTCAGCTCTTGTTTGATTCTGTGATAGCTTGGGTCACAATCCACCCAAACCCCTTGTCTTACACATTTCCTCAACCGAGCAATTTCCGGATCCACAGATGACAATTCTTCAACCTCCCGCGGTGTCAATGCCTGAGGCATGGCGTTAGTAGCCACAAAACGAATGTACTCTTCTGCCAGGTTATGAACAGGTGCAGAAGGCTGAGGCAATCTGGAAAGTGCATCTGCCGCATTAGTCGGTCCAGGTCTGTACCGCACTGTAAAGCGATATGGTAACAATCTTAGAACCCATCTCTCAATTCTGGCGGATGGTTTTGAGCGTGGCGAATATATCACTTCCAGAGGCTTGTGGTCTGTGATGATTTCAAAATCAAGGCCGTAGAGATAGGTGTGAAACCTTTCACATCCCCAAACAACAGCCAAAGCTTCTTTCTCGGTCTGAGAATAACGTCTCTCTACATCAGTGAGGGATCTGCTTGCGTACTGAATAGGCCTGTAATCGCCTGTGCATTGTCTCTGAACCAAGATGGCGCCTAACCCCACAGGGCTAGCATCGACAATAACTTGGGTGTGTGCAGTAGGATTGAAATAAGCCAAAGTTGTGGCGCAAGTCAGCCGTCTCTTAAGTTCATCAAATGCACCTTGTTCCAAAAAGCCCCACTTCCAAGGGACTGCTTTGCGAGTCAACACTCTCAAAGGTTCACTGACAGTCGCCATATCTGGAATAAACTTGGCACAGTAATTCACTAGCCCAAGAAAACTGCGTACTTCTGCAGGGTTTTCAGGATTTCTGGCATCAGACACAGCTTTAATTTTACAGTCCTCCGGACCAATGCCCCTGTCAGACAGCACATGGCCCATAAAAGTCATTTTATTCATTTGAAATGTGCATTTCTTCTCATTTAATGTCAACCCTTTCTCCTTCAAGCGATTTAGCACTGCACGGAGACGTTCATCGTGCTCCTGTGTGTTTGTTCCCCACACAATTATATCATCAGAAATGTTATGCGTGCCTTCACAACCATGTAGCACTTGCTGAATCACATGTTGATAGGCCTCCGGTGCGGACGATACGACAAACATCAACCTCTTGTATCTAAAAAGACCTTTATGGCTTGCAAATGTAGTGATGACTCTAGATGCTGGGGTCAATTCAATCTGATGATAACCCCATTTCAAATCCAGTTTACTGAAGACACTTGCCCCATTCATTGCATGTAGAACATCTTCAATAGTGGGAATTGGATGTCTCTCTCTCTGCACAGCTTGGTTAGCACATCTCATGTCCACACAAATCCGAATATCTGTGCCCTTTGGTACAACAACTAACGGCGATACCCACGGAGTGGGCCCTTCCACAGGTTCAATAATGTCAAGGTCTAGCAGCTCTGCCAGTTTGTGCTCAACAGGTGATCTCAGGCTATAAGGAAGTCTGCGTACTGGCTGGGCAATAGGCTTTACATGTGGATCAATGTGAAGCTCCAACTGAAAATCCTTTAATTTTCCAAACCCAGAGAAGCAATCTTTAAATTCCTCTTTCAATGCAGAAATAGCAGGAGACACCATATTCACTCTTGCGCTGCCTACATCACGGCCAATCTGTAACACCCCTAGTGCCATTGCGGTTTTACGACCAAGCAGAGGCGACCCTGTGCCATCTACAACATAGAATTCGGTCTGCAATGGAGGACCAGTCTCATGTGTTTGAACAGAGGTATAAAATTTGCCTTTAAGTTGCAGTGGTGTACTGGAGCCATAAGTATAAATCTGTTTAGTGGTGTTACACAATTTAAGGTGATTTTCTCTGTCATTAAGACTGTGCCAAGAAGCCAAGTCCATAACATTGCATGTAGCTCCAGAGTCAATCAACACTGACACATCCGTATTTCCAATCTTAATGGTTAATGTCCCGGCTTGCAGAGAACACAGGGAGAATATAAATTCACAGTCAGGAGCACTCTCTTTATCCTCAGCTATAACATTTACTTGTGCAGATTGTCCTTTGGTTTTGTTATCTCTGGTTGTACTTCTACACACAGCTGCAAAATGACCTGTCTTTCCACAAGCATAGCACATTTTATTCTGTACCACAGTGCAGTCCTGACTTGTGTGTCCCGCCCTGCCACATTTATTGCAGGTGATATGTAAAGTCCTCTGTGGAAAACTCTCTTTTCTACTCCAGATATTCCTATTATTATAGGTAGGTTTGGAGACTGTATTGACAGATGCAGTGTTCTTGGTTTCAATATGCAGAGCCTGGAGCTCAGACAGTTCAATGGCTCTTGCAATCTCCTGCAGACTGGTAAGTGTGAGACTAGGTTCTCTCAATAATTTCCTCCTGAGGTGCACAGATGTGCATTTCTCTATGACCTGATCTCTGATTATCTCCTCAGTTACAGTCCCAAAATCACAAGACTTTGCCAGATATTTCAGCCTAGTCACATAACTGTCTGTGGTTTCTCCCAGTTCTTGCACAGCCTGTCTAAACTTATATCTTTCATAGGGAATATTTTTCTTTGGCTCAAAGTACTCACTCAGTCTATTCATGGCTGTCTCATAGTCTGAATCTTCCCATGTTGCTCCCAGGGTTTCAAAAATGTCCTGAACTTGAGGTCCAGCTAGATGCAGCAGCATGGCTCTCTTCTGAGCAGGTGCAGTCACTCCTGTGGCTATAACATAGAGCTAAAATCCCTTCTTCCACTTGTCCCAGCGCTGTGAGAGACTAGTGTGGTCTCCAGACACATCAAACGGTCCGATAGCCGGTAAATCCAGAAAGCTAGCCATCCTCGTCGCCAAAATGTAGTGTATTAACCCAGACAGGCTGTACAGGTTGCTTCTTTATTCACTGCACATCAGCATGCAACTAACTTCAGCCACACCCAGCTCCCAGACATATACATAATTGTAACATTTTGCAGACAGCAACTTAACCCGTTGCTTACCATACTACAGTATGTCTGCAGTCTCTGGCCATTATTTTCTCTATACTGTATGTCTACAGTCTCTGGTCATCATTTCCTCAAGTATGTCATCAATCTCTAGCCATTATTTCCTGAAGTATGTTTGCAGTCTCTGGCCACCATCTCCTCTAGTGTGTCTACAGTCTCTGGCCATCTCTTCTAGTATGTCCCCAGTCTCTGGCCACTATTTCCTCTAGTATATCTGCAGTCTATGAAAACCCTCTCTAGTTATACATATACTGAAAATCATATGTGGCCCTTTGCTGCTGTAGAGGTTAGCAGTTAATACCTTAAAGGTTGACAACCACGAAAAATAGTCCCTGCCTGTCTTTCTTACCCTTTCTCTTTGCAGCAAAATGACAGGTGCTCTTTACACCTCACCCAGCACACTGTTATTGGAAAACATTAGTGATCATTCTTTTAGATAATTGCAAAATCATTACATTGGAGGAGGAGTCTACCCTTCAAACATGGAATCCACTCAAGCATGAATCAATAGGCTGAGAGTCGTACAATTGATCGCCACGCTTGTCAATAAAGCTGATGCTGTTGATATTATTGAGGCCTCTTATGGCAAATTAGAAGCTTGTGTCACAGTTTCATCCTACGTAGGACCAGACAGAACCACTATTGTTATGACATTCAGTGTTATCTATTAGGTTATATATATATATATATATATATATATATATATATATTTACACAGAATTCTAGGTCCACACTATAATAGTAATCTGAATTTTATTTTTATTTTATTATACTGTATATATAAAGATATGTTTTATATATATATATATATATATATATTTATATATTTATACAGTAACTATTGTCATGACATTCTGTGTTATCTATTAGGTTATTTATATATATATATATATATGTATATATATATATATATATATATATATATATATATCTATATATATATATATATATATATATATATATATATATATATATATTTACATAGAATTCTAGGTACACGCTATAATAGTAATCTGAATTTTATTTTTATTTTATTATAGTGTATATATAAAGATATGTAATATATATATATATATATATATATATATATATATATATATATATATATACACGAGAGAGAGAGAGAGAGAGAGAGAGAGAGAGAGATATTTTTATGAAGAGATTTAAAATTACAGCACCTTGGCTAAAACAAAGATCCTCATCCTTGTGCTAAAACTTTGTGAACTAAGCCTTGAGCCTCTGAGTTATTTTATTTTGTGAATGTAAACTCTCGAGCTAAATAGACAACTGGAGATATGCATTAAGGATACATTCTGCACCTTGCTGCACACTATACCCTGGTGCAGAGGTCCGTACACCATATACCGCAATACACAGCCCTTGAGTGAGTATCCATCATAGCGCTTGCAATGGCAAGCGACCATTGGTCAGCAAAGCCATGTGACCATGCTGACCAACATCAGTAAATGTCCGGTGGTAGTCTCATTCACTGCTTTATAAATCGGCCCCTAAGTCTCTATGATGCATCCCCACATTTTTTTAGGTTCAGTAATCATCAACTAATAGGATATATTTCACAAAACAGCATGTCATTCCCCCCCCCCCCCATCACATAAATTGCGCACGGACTGCACTGAAACGCGTAGTGTACACAATGACCTACAAATTGCAGCTGAAACCAGCTCCATGTGCGCCAGATCTGTCTATATTTCCACAGTTCAGCCCTGGAAATTGTTAGATGCTACTATATGAATTAATTTCATGAATTTCCAGTGGGGCCTTCAGCTTAATTAATTCAGAAATTGCCTCTCAATGCAGGGGGATTTAGTGTCCATAAATATTTTACTGCCATTAAATATTAATGACCAGTGTTATTTATAATAGGATTCTCAAATATTTACCTCGAATGTAACCCAAGTTTATTCTTTCTTTGGGAAAATGAGAAATATCATAGACTGTATGCTCTACTGGTTGGGCTGCTGGGCAAGGGAATGCTAAACTGTTCCCCCTTCGACCTGATGTAGGCGCTCTCAATTGCCTTCTACAGCTGGCTCCTATGATACTAGCTCTACAGCGTTGCTTTTTCCTGTCTAATAGTTACAAAGTTCCAAAAACAAAGCTGTACTGCATCCCTTGGAATGTTGGTTGCTGGTGCAGACGACACCCCCCTAAGTACACCACTGGTGCAAACAATGGACCTTACCACTGGAGCCATCATTGCTCCACTGCTCGGGTTCCTCCTATCAGGTAGGGCAGCCCCCAATCAGAAGGGTCTCGCTGTGGTCTGGGGGGGGGGGGGTATGGTGTGCGGCCTGGTGTGGTTGGGGTTGGGTATGGTGCGGTCCATCTGCCGCCCCCCCCCCCCCCCCGGCCCATGGAGCACCAGCCACTGGACGGGGTTCTGTTTCTTCTTTTTTGTCATTACTTCTAGCCTACTCCTATTACTTTGAACGATACTGAAGTTTGTAAACTTACTTTGTGAAGATCTCCAAACATATTCAGTGACGTGAACTCACTATACCCTGTCAGTAGGCACTTCTGTGTCACACATTTCACAGAGCCTGCTTTATGAACTATAGAGGTGCTGAGAGGAGGAGTTTCAGGAGGCGGAGTCAGTACAGGAGTCACTGCTTGCAGGCAGCGAGGTACCATGGGATATGTAGTCCTTAGGAAATGGAGAAGCTGTAAAGCAGGTGTTCAATCACAATATGCGACCCGTCAGATTAGGTAAAGGAAGTGACGTTCCATCGCCTGAATACTTACTGCGCATGCGTAACAGGTTTGCTAATGTGACAGAACACCTGCAGTCAGAAAGCGGCAGCGGACATCTTACTACACTCAACTACGTCTTGAATTTCACAGTCCTTTTAGCAATAAAGTGAGAGGATATAAACAAATAGAGTATATTGACATCAGTGATGCTGTTTTGAATGTTACATTTTGAAAGAAGCTGGACGCCAGCAGTAGGAAGGTGGCGGAGGCCATCTTGGTACACCCCGCACTGCTCAGCGCTAAACCTTTAGGTTTTGAAAATGTAATATGAAAACAGCATGACAGATCTCAATACGCTATATTGATATTACGCTTTATTCGTTAAATGGTTGTGAAATTCAAGACGTATCTGGGTGTAGTAAGATTTCCACTGGCGCATTATGACTGGCGGGTCTGAAGGTATCCACTCCCCCCCCCCCCTCCCCCGAAAGGTACCAAATGTGACAGCGGAGAGGGGAGGGAAGCAAACAAGTGGAGCTTTCCCTTTTGGGTGGCGCTCTGCTTTAAAGCGGTTGTATCCCGCTTTTTGACACTTTTACCTACAGGTAAGCCTATAATAAGGCTTACCTGTAGGTACAAATAATATCTCCTAAGCCGGCACGGTTTAGGAGATATTTACAGTGCATGCAGCCGCTCGCGCGAGCGGCGCATGCGCTCTGAAGGTCCGGGGGGACCTTCAATTAACTTGCCGGGAGCTTGCCGGAAAAATCACTCCCGCGCGGGAGTGACGTCATCGCGGCTCCGGCCAATCAGCGCGCTGGAGCCGTCTCTTCCGGCCAATCAGCGCGCCGGAGCCGCCGAACCCGGAAGAGACGACGAGGGATCATGGCAGCGCCCGCATCGATGTCCGGGGGTCCGTGTCGGGGCTTCGTTTTAAGGTAAGTTAAACATAATGGGCTAGTATGCGATGCATACTAGCTCATTATGCCTTTGTCTTGCAGGTTTTTTTTTTTTTTTATATAGGGTTTACAACCGCTTTAAGTAATGTTTCTCTAAAGCTCAGCTTTAACCACTTCTAGACCCGAAGAATTTACCCCCTTAATGACCAGCTAAACTGGGGAAAGAGAGACCAGGGCCTATAATCCCATATAGGTCCAGGGGGAACAGGGAATGGGAAAGGGAGGTATGAAAAATAATAAAAATTCTCTTTTAAATTTTATTCATAAATAAATAAATAAAATTTAAAAGAGAATTTTTATTAATTTTTGGTTTATCTACTCTATGGTACCCGAAAAATCCAGTTTTTCATACCTCCCTATACCATTCCCTGTTCCCCCTGGACCTATATGGGGAGTATAGGCCCTGGTCTCTCTTTCCCCAGTTTAGCTATACAATTCGAATGTTGGTACCTCTCTATAAATTTGTCTATCTCAGGCTTTTATATTTACCCTTAATGACCAGGCCATTTTTTGCAATACCGCACTGCGTTACTTTAACTGACAATTGCGCAGACGTGCGACGCTGTACCCAAATAAAATGTCTTTATTCCCCAACAAATAGAGATTTCTTTTGGTGGTATTTGATCACCTGTGCGATTTTTATTTTTTGCGCTAAAAACAAAAAAAGTGCGACAATTCTGAAAACATTCCTAATTAAAAAAATAAATAAAAATCAAATTTTTTTCATTATTTTGGGCCAATTTATATTCTGCTACATATTTTTAGTAAAACAAAACAAAACAAAAAAAAAAAATCAGAATAAGTGTATATTGATTGGTATGTGCAAAAGTTATCGCGTCTACAATCTAGGGGAAAGATTTATATCATTTTTATTTATTTATTTATTTTTTACTAGTAATGGCAGCGATTTTTCGCAGGATTGCAACATTGTGGCGGACGGATCGGACACCTAAGGCCTCTTTCACACGGGCGTTCCGTATGTCCGTATATCATCCCATCCGTTTGCGGGTGATATACGGACATAATGCATGTCAATGGGATTGCGGATGTCAGCGGATGACCATCCGCTGACATCCGATTTGCGTCCTTTCAGTTCTGTTCAGTTTTTTTTTGGAACGGAACAGAACCCTATTTTTCTTCCGTTTAAAAAAACGGAAAGGACGCAAAATCGGATGTCAGCGGTGTCATCCGCTGACTTCCGCAATGCCCATAGACATACAATTTGTCCGTATATCATCCGCAAATGGATGGGATGATATGCAGACATACGGACCGGATGACACAAGTGTCATCCGTGTCCATAAAAAAAAAAAAAGCGCTGGAGCGGATGGAAATACGGTCCGCTCCGTGTGAAAGAGGCCTAACTGACATTTTTGACACTTTTGGGGGGACCAGTAACATTACTACAGTAGTCAGTACTAAAAATATGCACTGTTACTGTAATAATGACACTGGCAGGGAAGGGGTTAACACCGGGGGCAATCAAAAGGGTTAAATGTGTCCCTATGGAGTGGCTTTCTAACTGTGGGGGGGGAGGTTGATGGGCTTTCTGCATGAACACAGAGACCTGTGTTCCTAACTGACGGAACAGCCGCTCTGTCTCCACGAGGAGCGATTGTGGGTGCCTGGCAATCGCGGCCACCGGACTTGCTGATCAGCTTCCCCTGTGGCGAATTGGCACGCCGCTCTTTTCTGGCAGCGTGCACGCGCCCCTGCTAGCAGTCCCGCGAAAGCGACTTACAGTTACGTAGTTTCGCCGGACTGCTGTTAAACTGCGGTGGGCGGTCGTTATGAGGTTAATAAACACACTGGAATTTCTAGAAATAATCCAATAAAACTGAAGACGCTGGTTTGGAGCAAACATGAAGATCTCTCAAGGGATGTTTATAGCCGGCCATAGATGGATCAGGGAACTGCCCGAATTTCCATCCATGGGCAGGCTGGTCTATCGATTGACTTCAGT
The DNA here is from genome assembly GCF_965119305.1 of Pelophylax lessonae. Classification (NCBI taxonomy): domain Eukaryota; kingdom Metazoa; phylum Chordata; class Amphibia; order Anura; family Ranidae; genus Pelophylax; species Pelophylax lessonae. Next base: position 42,246,962 of record NC_138769.1, read on the forward strand.
ACTACCAGCCGGTCCAGTTTTATTCGTTCAGTCACTGCTGGCGGGTATAGCAATCAACAGTAATCATTGTATTCTGATGGCGGGGAAACCTCCTGCTGTCAGAATACAATAGCCCTGCGGGAGGGATTCCCCCATCAACACTAAAGCCTGCTACACTCTTTTCATTTTTTTTTCCGTTCAAATCCTCGGGTCGAACGAAAAAACAAAACTGTCAGCTCTGGTCGGATCCTCTGTACTAACCATCACCCCGGCTGAGCTGTTGTGTTCTGACAGGAGGACCCCCCCCCCCCCCTGCTAGAACACTCCAATTACCGCTCTCTGCCATTGGCTGAGAACACTGATCGGGAATCGGTCGGATACTTACCTTGCACAGAGCAGGTAAGTATAACATGTTTGTTATTTAACCACTCCGAAAGGTTTTACCCCCTTAGTGACAAGCCATTTTTTGCAATTCAGAACTGCGTTACTTTAACGATAATTTACGCAGTTGTGCGACGCTGTACCGAAATACAATTTATGTCTTTTTTTTTCCCACAAACAGAGCTTTCTTTTGGTGGTATTTGATCACCTCTGCGGTTTTTAGATTTTGTGCTATAAACAAAAAAAGAGCAAAATTAAAAAAAAAAAAAACACCATATTTTTTACTTTCTGCTATAAAACATTCCCAAGAAAAAAATGTAACAAATCTAGCTTTTTTTTATCAGTTTAGGCCAATTTGTATTCTGTGACATATTTATTGTAAAAAAAAAAAATCGCAAGAAGCGTATTTTAATTGGTTTGCACAAAAGTTATAGCGTTTACAAACTACAGGATAGATTTTTGGACTTTTTATTTATTTGTTTGTTTTTACTAGTAATGGCGGCGATCTGCGATTTTTAGCAGGACTGCGAAATTGCGGCGTACAGATCGGACCCCTAACTGACATATTTGACACTTTTGGGGGTACCAGTGACATTACTACAGTAATCAGTGCTAAAAATATGCATTGTTACTCTAATTAAGACACTGGCAGGGAAGGGGTTAACACCAGGGGCAATCAAAGGGTTAAATGTGTCCCTAGGGGGTGCTTTCTAACTGTGTGGGGGGTGGGCTTTCTGCATGAACACAGAGACCTATGTTCCTAACTGACAGCCATTCTGTCTCCACGAGGAGCGATTGTAAGTTGCAGTAATCAGTGCTAAATAATATTCACTGTTACTGTATAAATGACACTGGCAGGGAAGGGGGTGATCAAGGGGTAATGTATGCCTGTTGGTGCTTACTCACTGTGGGGGGCGGAGGGGGGATGGGCTCTGTGACAGGCACAGAGAGATCGGGGTATTAGCTTAGCTGAAACTCCTGACCTCTCCCTGCCTGTGTGACAGAAGACTCGCCTGCTTTGTTTACATAAGCAGGCGGGTCTTCTGTCAGTTTCTCTGACGCAGAGGCGTAACTAGAACCTTCAGGGCCCGGGTGCAGGAAACCATGAAGGGCCCCCTGGACCCCTGGCCGGGGGCCCTTCCCTTCAAGCCTGGGGCTCTTCCCACTGATCCTGGGGCCCTTTACTTTCATTGCGGGGCCTTTTATTACGGTCCTGCAGCGGGACCCTTTCACAGGTTCTGCAGTGGGCCCCCTTCCTGCCATCTTGGGGCCTCCCCACTGTGGTGGAATGCCAGGACCCAGTTGCAAGTGTGACCTTTGCGATCCTGGAAGTTCACCCACTGGTGTCAGTCGTTTTTATTTTTTTGGTATTTTAATTTTATTATTTTTTATCATTTTATTTTATTTTTTTACAGTGTCACTGACTATGACTCTGTCCATTCAGAAAAGGAAGGAGCTGGCTGGTAAATTACATATTTACTGACCCCAATTCCTGGTTCTCTATTGTGACACATCCCCTGCAGCAGCCCGCGGGAGAGGGAAGGGAGCACAGTGGGGGGGGGGGGGGGTAGCACAGTAGGGGGGGGACCAGGGGAGCACACAGGGGCCCAGAGACAGCAGAACACAAGTGAACTGGATAGGAGGAGTGGCGGGGGCAGCATACAGAGGAGCCAATCTCCTCCATTTTCCTCCTGCAGCTACAGGAGGAAAAAGGAGGACAGTGATTTCTCTACATGCTGCCCCCGCCCCTCCTATCCAGGTGTACAGGGGAGCCGCACAGGCCCGGTTGCAACTGCAACCCCTGTAGTTATGCCCCTGCTCTGACGATAGCGGGAGGCTGGCGGCGTTCGCCACGGCTCCTCCCGCGGCCCGCACCGCCGAGACCGCATGCACAAAATCACATAGATATATGTGATTTTGCGCAGCCGCAGTATATCTGCGTGGGGCGGTCGGCAACTGGTTGAAGGAAAAAAAAAAAAAAACGAACCTTTACAATCTCTTTAATTGTAAATATTCATCAACCACATTTTTTTTATATTGGAGTTAATAAAGATACAGGAATTAGGTGATCACAATGTTTTAAAATACATTTTTCTCTATTTGTAGCAGTATTGTAGGTTCTAATATTGTGGACTTTTGGGCAGTATTCATTTTGTGGCAAAGTATATTATTTCTTTTGATACATTGTATGTTTATTAGTGGTTTAAGAGCCGGTTCACACTATAACGATGTCAGACATCGCATGTGATTCGGAGGGCACTGCTGTGCAAATCACATGCGATGTCTGTGCGATTGTATGGCTGAATTTGCATCGCATTCGGACCAAAGTGGTCCGCACCAGAATCGGATCAGATGGGTGTTCACACCTATGCGATCCGATTCCTGTCTGATTTGACAGTTCGCATTGCAAGATGCAAACTAATCTGGGAGTGTCATTAACTTTGGATTGACACTCCCAGCAGTGTCAGGTGCGATGCGGGAACTCGCAGTAGATTCGCAGGGTTCCCGCATCGCACCAGTGTGAACCGGCACTTACTCTTTAAGCCCCTTTAACCACTTCCGGACCACCCACCGCATATATACTGCGGCAGGGTGGCTGTCCTGCGCAAACCAACGTAGGGGTACGTCAGTCGCGCACATGAAAGTTAGGGGGCGAGCGCGAGGCTGCGGCGGCGCGCTCTCGCCCCCACTCGGCAGCGGGGAAGCCGATGCGGGTGTCAGGCGGCTCCGATTGCCACCTGACACCCGCGATCATTCCCCGCTGAGAGAGAAGGACGGTCAGATGTTGTAAACACAGCCGACCGTCCTCCCTGGAATGATCATAGCGCCCCTGTGATCCTTCTATTCAGTATCACATGTCTCTATGGTCATTTCACAAGCCACGCCCCCCCCCCATCGTTAGAAACACTCCCCTAGGCTCACATTTAACCCATTGATCACCGATAGGGTTAACCCCTTCCCTGCCAGTGTCATTAGTACAGTAACAGTGCATATTTCTAGCACTGATTACTGCAGTAACGTCACTGATACCCCCAAGTGTCAAAAATGTCAGTTAGGGGTCCGATCTGTCCACCACAATGTCTCAGTCCCGCTAAAAATCGCTGATCGCCGCCATTACTGGTAAAAAAAAAAATAAGTAAATAAAAATGACATAAATCTTTCCCCTAGTGTGTAGACGCGATAACTTTTGCGCAAACCAATCAATATACGTTTTTTGGGATTTTTTTTTTTTTACCAAAAATATGTAGCAGAATACAAATTGGCCTAAAAGGATGAAAAGGCTTTTTTATTTTTTGGGAATGTTATATAGCAGAAAGTGAAAAATATTGTGTTTTTTTTTTTCAGAAATGTCGCTTTTTTTTTTTTTTGTATGTCACTGGTACCCCCAAAAGTGTCAAAAATGTCAGTTAGGGGTCCGATCTCTCCGCCGTAATGTCGCAGTCCCACAAAAAATCGCAGATCACCGCCATTACTAGTAAAAAAAAAAACAATCAAAATGACATAAATCTTTCCTGTAGATAGTAGACGCAAAAACGTTTGCGCAAACCAATCAAAATACGCTTATTGCAATTTTTTTTACCAAAAATATGTAGCAGAAAACAAGTTGGCCTAAAATGTTAAAAAATTTAGATTTTAAAATGTTTTTTTTTTTTTTTGAGAATGTCCTATAGCAGAATGTGGGAAAATATATATATATATATATATATATATATATATATATATATATATATAATGTGTGTGTATATATATATATTTTTTTTTTTAATTGTTTTTGTTTTTTGTTTATATCGCAAAAAATAAAAATCGCACAGGTGATCAAATCTATATGTGGAAAAAAAAGGACGTCAATTTTATTTGAGTACAGGGTCGCACGACTGCGCAATTGTCCGTTAAAGTAACGCAGTGCCGAATCGCAAAATAGGGCCTGGTCATTAAGGGGGCAAATCCTTCCGGTCGTAAAGTGGTTAAGGTTATTTCTAATATAAGTTGTTTTCTGCAGCTATGAAAACATTTATTATAATTTATACAAGAATGTATGGCAGTGTTACCCAGAGGGTTTTATTACCTCCTGTTCACCTCATGGGACAGGTCTGTTTGGTGTAAATAATGATTTGTATTTGACATACAATGAAATGTCTTGGGGATTGTGTTGTGACAAAGTCTTTGTTCTGTTTTACATGTGTACATGGTACATAGAACAGTCTGATTACCCAACAATCATAAGATCATAAACTACACTGCAGTGAGCTGCATGGATTGCACCATAGAGTTTGTGTCTTACATCAGTGTTTCTCAACCTTTTTTCAGTCAAGGCACTGTTTAAAAATGATGGACAGCCTTGAGGTGCCGTCCAAAATAATGGACAGTCCTGAGGCACCCTCCAAAATAATGGACAGTCCTGAGGCGCCTTCCAAAATTATGGACGGTCTTGAGATGCCGTCCAAAGTTATCAACAATCTCGAGGCACCCTCCAAAATAATGGACAGTCCTGAGGCGCCTTCCAAAATTATGGACAGTCTTGAGGCACCCCCCAAAATTATGGACAGTCTTGAGGCGCCCTCCAAAATTATGGACGGTCTTGAGATGCCGTCCAAAGTTATCGACAATCTCGAGGCACCCTCCAAAATTATGGACAGTCTTGAGGTGCCCTCCAAAATTATGGACAGTCTTGAGGCGCCCTCCAAAATATGGACAGTCTTGAGGCGCCCTCCAAAATGTGGACAGTCTTGAGACGCCATCCAAAGTTATGGACGATTTCGAGGCACCCTCCAAAATTATGGACAGTCTTGAGACGCCGTCCAAAGTTATTGACAGTCTTGAGGCGCCCTCTAAAATTATGGACAGTCTTGATGCGCCCTCCAAAATTATGGACAGTCTTGAGGCGCCCTCCAAAATTATGGACAGTCTTGAGGTTCCCTCCAAAATTATGGACAATCTAGAGGCACCCTCCAAAATTATGGACAGTCTTGAGGCGCCCTCCAAAATGATCTACAGTCTTGAGGCACCCTCCAAAATTATGGACAGACTTGAGGCGCCCTCCAAAATTATGGACAGTCTCAAGGCACCCTCCAAAACTATGGACAGTCTTGAGGCACCCTCCAAATTATGGACAGTCTTGAGGCGCCCTCCAAAATTATGGACAGTCTTAAGGCGCCCTCCAAATTTATGGACAGTCTCAAGGCACCCTCCAAAACTATGGACAGTCTTGAGACACCCTCCAAAATTATGGACAGTCTTGAGGCGCCCTCCAAATTTATGGACAGTCTCAAGGCACCCTCCAAAACTATGGACAGTCTTGAGGCGCCCTCCAAAATTATGGACGGTCTTGAGATGCCGTCCAAAGTTATCGACAATCTCGAGGCACCCTCCAAAATTATGGACAGTCTTGAGTCACCCTCCAAAATTATGGACAGTCTTGAGACGCCCTCCAAAATTATGGACAGTCTTGAGTCGCCCTCCAAAATTATGGACAGTCTTGAGTCACCCTCCAAAATTATGGACAGTCTTGAGGCGCCCTCCAAAATTATGGACAGTCTTGAGGTGCCCTCCAAAATTATGGACAGTCTTGAGACGCCCTCCAAATTTATGGACAGTCTTGAGTCACCCTCCAAAATTATGGACAGTCTTGAGGCGCCCTCCAAAATTATGGACAGTCTTGAGGCGCCCTCCAAAATTATGGACAGTCTTGAGACGCCATCCAAAGTTATGGACAGTCTTGAGGCGCCCTCCAAAATTATGGACAGTCCTGAGGCGCCCTCCAAAATTATGGACAGTCTTGAGTCACCCTCCAAAATAATGGACAGTCCTGAGGCGCCTTCCAAAATAATGGACAGTCTTGAGGCACCCTCCAAAATTATGGACAGTCCTGAGGCGCCTTCCAAAATTATGGACAGTCTTGAGGCGCCCTCGAAAATTATGGACAGTCTTGAGACACCCTCGAAAATTATGGACAGTCTTGAGACACCCTCGAAAATTATGGACAGTCTTGAGGCGCCCCCCCCCCAAAATTATGGACAGTCTTGAGGCGCCCTCCAAAATTATGGACGGTCTTGAGATGCCGTCCAAAGTTATCGACAATCTCGAGGCACCCTCCAAAATTATGGACAGTCTTGAGTCACCCTCCAAAATTATGGACAGTCTTGAGACGCCCTCCAAAATTATGGACAGTCTTGAGTCGCCCTCCAAAATTATGGACAGTCTTGAGTCACCCTCCAAAATTATGGACAGTCTTGAGGCGCCCTCCAAAATTATGGACAGTCTTGAGGTGCCCTCCAAAATTATGGACAGTCTTGAGACGCCCTCCAAATTTATGGACAGTCTTGAGTCACCCTCCAAAATTATGGACAGTCTTGAGGCGCCCTCCAAAATTATGGACAGTCTTGAGGCGCCCTCCAAAATTATGGACAGTCTTGAGACGCCATCCAAAGTTATGGACAGTCTTGAGGCGCCCTCCAAAATTATGGACAGTCTTGAGACGCCCTCCAAAATTATGGCGGGTCTTGAGACGCCGTCCAAAATTATGGACAGTCTTGAGACTCCATCAACAATTATCTGCAGTCTTGAGGCACCCTCCAAAATTATGGACAGTCTTGAGACGCCATTAACAATTATCTACAGTCTTGAGGCACCCTCCAAAATTATGGACAGTCTTGAGGCGCCCAATTCTAAAATGCAAAAAGTATTCTAATAGTTTTATAGAATGCAGTAACATCCCCACAATTAGGACACCCAATGTTAGAGGCGATTTATTCTTCCAAAGAAAATACACTTTTCAAATTGGTACTGACTAGTATTCCAGTGTTTCTCTTCTCCCTCAGTTTTTCCCCATCACTCAGCTAATGTGACCAAATGCCTCGTACACACGCATCGATAGTTGGCCGACCGATCGGCCGTCTTTTGTCCAGTGTTGTTGTGTTGGTTGAAATGTGCTCTAGACTGCACACGAATTTTCTCGGCCAACAAAAACCAACTTCAGAAGTGATGTCATGTGCTGGTTTACTTTCCGTGTGTTTTTTCTTCTCTGAGCATGCCCAGTCTTGCTTATCAGATTTTTGTCTGCCGAAATCTGTACTGACTGAGGGAAAATCGGCCGTTCTGTTGACGGCCAACAAATATTTTATAGCCTGCACACCAGATTTTGTTCGGCCGAAAAGTCGGAGTCGGTTGTCGAAAGCATCATACTAACAAGCCGAAAACCGGGCGAATCGGACGTTGGCCGAAAATTCACGGCCAACTATCAATGCGTGTGTACGAGGCATTAGCGCTGACAGAGAGGGGCAGGGGAGGGTCAAACAAGGATGCTATGCAGGCAATTGTCATCCTTATTAACTGTTGATGCCATTGGTCGTTAGGATGCCAGCAGCTATAAGGTTGCAATGGTGCACAATAAAAATCTGTGGCTTTGTGTAACTAAAAGGCAGCTTTATCCACCCACTGGCTTGTATGCAATTTTTGGTAAATTTTTAGGCATTTTACCCAGGCACCCCTGAATATAGGAAAATTATTTCTCCACCACCAAACGAGTGAAATGCAAACTCACCAGAGCCAAATGCTGTCTAGATTATAGGACAGCAATTGAGTATTGTGCGACCAGCTTCATGATCTTTAGGACATATGTGTCGTCAGCAACCTCCGGCCTCGTGGATAACCTCCAGTATGTTGATTGACTCAGCACGTCATGAGAGGGTTAAAAATGCAAAATGGAAGAGGCTCATGGTGTAGTATGAAGTAAATTGAATTTATTAAAAATATATATACTATGTATCACTGATACAAAATACAGTGTACATATAAGATAGCATAAAAACAAGTAATAAAAAAGAACTCACATACGGTATATAGCCACCACTTAAAGTAAGAAGTGATGGCTTGGACCTTAGGTGTTTGAGATAAAAGCTCTACGGCCGTTTCGCGCCCAACGCGTCCTCAGGAGCTTTAAGCTAAAAAGCTCCTGAGGACACGTTGGACACGAAACGGCCGTAGAGCTTTTATGACCAGGCCATTTTTTCCATTCAGCACTGCGCTGTTTAAACTGGCAATTGCGTGGTCATGCAACGCTGTACCCAAACTAAATTTATATAATTTTTTTTCACGCAAATAGAGCTTTCTTTTGGTGGTATTTTATCCCCACTGGGTTTTTTATTTTTAATATATAAATGAAAAAAGAAAAAAAAATTTTGAAAAAAAAAACTATGGGGTGTTTTACTAAAATATACAGAGTGAAAAATCTGGTGCAGCTGCGCATAGAAACCAATCAGCTTCCAGTTTTTTTTTTGTCATAGCTTAATTGAACAAGCTGAAGTTAGAAGCTGATTGGCTACCATGTACAGCTGCACCAGATTTTGCACTCTCAAGTTTTAGTAAAGCCCCGTACACACGTACCGATTGTCGGCCGTAAATATTCGGCCGACGACCGATCGGCCGATTGTAGGCTTGTTAGTATGATGCTTCCGACAGCCGACAGCGCATTTTCGGCCGAACAGAATCGGGTGTGCAGGCATTAAAATTTTTGTTGGCCAACACCAGAACGGCCGATTGTTCGCCAAGTAAGTACAGAATTCGGCCGACAGACAGCAGATTAGCAAGACTGGGCATGCTCAGAAAAGAAAAAAGACAAGGAAAGTTAACCATCACATGACATCACTTCTGCAGTCGGCTGTTGTTGGCCGACAAAATTCGCGTGCAGTCTTTTGCAGTTTTCAACAGACACGACAGCCCTGGACAAAAGACGGCCAATCGTTCGGCCGACGATCAGTACGTGTGTACGGGGCTTTAATGTAAAGCCCCGTACACACGAGTAGAAATTCGGCAGGGAAATTTCGTCCGACGACCGATCTGCCGATTTTCCGCTTGTTAGTATGGTGCTTCCGACAACCGACTCCGACTTTTCGGCTGAAAAAATTCTGGTGTGCAGGCTATAAAATTTTTGTCCGCCGTCAAAACACGTCCGATTTTCGTGCAGTCAGTACAGATTTCAACAGGGAAAAATCTGATGAGCAAGTCTGGGCATGCTCAGTGAAGAAAAAACACAAAGAAAGCAAACCAACACATGACATCACTTCTGAAGTAGAATTTTGTCGGGCGAGAAAATTCGTGTGCAGTCTAGGCACATTCCAACCAACAAAACACCACTCTGGACAAAAGACGGACGACCGGTCGGGCGATAATCGTTGCGTGTGTACTAGGCTTTAGGGTCCTTTCACATGGGAGACAGTGGACTCCGTTTTGCTCAGCAGGGACCGATCCGCCGATTTCAAAGCACATTGGTATGAATGACAAATCTCAGAACGCACATTTGAAATGTGATTCATTTTAATGGCACCTAAAATCGTGGTGCGGTTTGCGGGACAATTGTGGAAACCCGCATCGCTTGAAGCATGTCGCCCAAAAGTAGCTCCTGAACTTTTTTTGGGCTTCACTCGATGCGGTTTACCGTGATTTATCGCGTGACAATCGTGGCAGAACCACACTGCGATTTTAGGTACCATTCAAATGAATAGCATCTCAAATATGTGTTCTACAATTTGTCATTCACACCTCGTGCTTTGAAATCGCAGGCAGAATCGCAGAAAATCTCCCCGCGATTCAAGACGCAGAGGTGTGAATGCAGCCTAAGGCCTCATATAGTCAGGCTTATATGACTTCCTATAAGTGACTGCAATTCCGCTCCCAACTACGGCTGGGATTAATGGTTTACCAGAAGAACCGCCATTAAAAGGTTAATATAGTAAGCCATCCTTCTTCCCCGCAGATAAACCCTCACTACTATTTCTACTCTGTTACTCTTGGCACTCTCACCTGCTAATAAATTCCTTAGGAAGGCAATAAAACACCTGCATTTTATATATATATCTTCTTCCTTGAGTGACTCCGGCTTCTGGGCAGAGGCATTGATGGGGAAGGTAAGGTTGTACAGCAAAGATCTGTAGAGGTCTCACTGCTACCTCTCTGGCCAGTTCCTTTAATAATATGGATCCAGCCTGCTCCGGTGACACGGATGATTGACAAGGAGGTGCTCATTTGGAGAAGTAGAGACAAATCTGACAAATGTCTCCTGTTAGGAGAAATGTTCTTTCATTAAAATCTCAATAGTGCCCCATTTCACCATTCCCCTCAAATAATAAAACCCAGAATTTTTTAGCAGGAATCTTTTACTAGCTGCTGTTTCCTTTCTGTTCTTTAAAGTGAACCTGTCACACTCCTAGGCAATTTAAAACAAGGGTATGATAATAAAAAAAAATGAATATGCAGAGGTCAAAGACCAACTGAAGTCTCGTGGCTTTTTATCTCTTTACGTGTACTGCTGCTCGGTATGGTTTGTGACTTTTAACTTGAAAGTTCCTTAGAATATATATATTTTTTTTAAATCAGGCCCGGTTTAAACTGGTGCGACATGAAAGTCAGGCAACTGTCGATCTGACTTTGTCCTGTAACTTCGGTCCGACATCAATGTGACTTCCATGCGACTTTAATGAACGGATCTGATTTCAGAGATGTATAGTAACGAAGTAGAACTACTTAAGTACTGTACTTAAAGCGGAGTTCCACCCAAAAGTGGAACTTCCGCTTTAGGGAGTCCTGACCCCCCGACATGCCACATTTGGCATGTCATTTTTTGGGGGGGGGGAGTGGGTACCTAGTTTTGACAGGTACCCGCTCCCACTTCCGCTCGGAGCGCCGCGGCGCCCTGAGCGGAAGTTCTCCTCTCCCCCTCCCTCCCTGTAATCTTCTGGGACACGTCAGAGGTCCCAGAAGATTGCCGGCCAATCACGGCGCGCAGCGCGACTCGCGCATGCGCAGTGGGTACCCGGCTGTGAAGCCGCAAACTGTAACAGCCGGGTGCCCACAGCAGTGATGCCGGCGCCGAGGGAGAGGATCGAGGCTTCCGGCGGCCGCATCGCTGGACCGTTGGACAGGTGAGTAAATGGCTGGAACTCCGCTTTAAGTACCGAAATGCGGTATCTGTACTTTCCTAGAGTAGAATTTTTTTCTCCTACTTTTACTTCACTACATTTTTTCTATGATTTCGATACTTCTACTCCGATATTTTTTTTTTGTGCTGCATAGTTACTCGTTACTTTTAAAAAAATTACCACTGCCAGAACAGTAGATGGCAGGTTGCATAAAGCTCAAAAAAATGTGTATAATGTCATGTGTAAATCAGCGCATACGAAAATAAAGGCTGTGTATAATAAAAGCTGCTATACCAAATCTTTCCAATAAAAAGAAAATATGAAACAAACAAATAAATGGTGCTACAGCGCTTAAAGTGCATCAAGAAACTACTAACAAACACAGGTTAATCATTTGAATAAATCATTTGAAATAATAAAAAACAATATGATGTTCAAACTTTTGACTTCTTTCTTTAATAACTACATAACACAGTACTTGTACTTCTACTTTCAGTACTTGAGTAGAATTTTTTTTTCAAAACTACTGGTACTTTTTACTTTTAGTACTTAAGTAGCAAATTTTTTGAAAAAACTACTTGCAATACTTAAGTAAAAAAAGTTGAATACTTTAGTACTTCTACTTAAGTAACTTTTTCTGCGAGCACTTCCACTTCTACTCAAGTCACTTTTTGATCGAGCACTTGTACTTTTACTCAAGTAGAAATTTCGAGTACTTTATACAAGTCTGTCTGATTTTGATGCGACTTTGAGAAAGTTAGTTTCCTTTCACACAGGCTTTCCGCCCGGCGGACTCAGTTTTGCTCTGAGGGGGATCGATCTGCTGATCCCCGCTGAGCAGGCGGATGACCGCTCTATCTCAGCTTACTTTGCAGAGACGGAGCTTACATAGTTACATAGTAGGTGAGGTTGAATAAAGACAACAGACCATCCAGTTCAACCTGTGTAGGTGTGTGTGGCTGTAATCATCTCTCATACCCCTGAATGTTCTGATCCTTGAGATGTACGTCTAAGAGTCTTTTGAAAGCCACCATACTACCCGCAGAAACCACCTCTTGTGGTAGACAATTCCATAATCTTGTAGCCCTAACAGTAAAGAATCCCCCACGTTGCCTGAGGTTAAACGCTTCTCCTCTAATCACATTGTATGCCCCCGAGTCCTCATGCAATCCCTTCGACTGAACAGCTTTTTTTCTAAGCTGAGATCCCCATTGAGATATTTAAAAATTGCTATCATGTCCCCCCTCAGGCGTCTCTTCTCCAGGGAGAATAAATCAAGCTGTCAGATCCCCGCTCTTCTCTATAGGAGATCAGATGAAAACAGACCGCCTGTCCGTTTTTATCCGATCCGATCCTCCAGACGAATGGAAAATGGGGTTTCCATCCATCTGGATTTCACGGACCACATCGGATCGGATAGCAGTGGGTGTCAGCGGATACGTCACCGCTGACATCTACCGCTCCATAGAGGTGCATGGAGCATCCGATCAGGTCCGCCTAAAAAAACTAACAGGCGGACCTGATCGGAAAGCCCATGTAAAAGGGGCCTAAAAAAGAAAAAAAGGCGTGCCCCCCCCCCCCCCCCAAATATGGATTTTGAGGGAAACCTCACGCTAAAATAAAAAACAAACGGCATGGGGTCCCCCCCAGAAATCCATACCAGACCCTTATCTGAGCTTTCAGCCTGGTAGGTCAGGAAATGGGGAGGACAAGTGAGCCAGGCCATATGCCCTCAACATGGGGGAGAGGGGTGCACTGCCCCTCCACCCCAATTCAACTTGTCTTGATGGGGACAAGGGTCTCTTCCCCACAACCCTGGGCTGTGGTTGTGGGGATCTGCGGGCAGGGGGCTTATCAGAATCTGGAAGGCCCCTTTAATAAGGGGGCCCCCAGATCCTGGCCCCCCTATGTGAATGAGTATGGGGTACATAGTACCCCTACCAATTCACCCATAAAAACTAGTGTAGTGTAACCAAGAACATGAGGCAGTTTTTGACAAGTCCTTTATTAAAAGGTAATAGTTTCCCCTGATATATATCCAACGTCAATCACAATTGCCTTCATCGCCAACCCAATGAAATAAAAAAATAAATAAGAAAATAAAATAAAAAAAAGCTCCTCCTTTGACAAATGTTCCAGCCAATCTGGCAATTCCCATGTCTGACAGTTCTTATATAGCTACGGGGTGTGGCCATGTAATGATGTAATGATGTAACCGGAGACCCTGCCGTCTTGGGACGTCACGGGCCCATCATGCCCAAGGCGGTGACATCAAAAGGGGGCAGGGTCTCCGGGTGACGTCATCGCATGGCTACACCCCATAGCTATTTAAGAACTGTCAGGCACAGGAGCAGCCAGAATGGTGGGAGCATTAGTCCGGGCAGCAGCATTTTTTTTCTTTTTTTTATTGGGTCGCGGTGGCAATGGCCATCATGATTAACATTGAATCTACATCGGGGGACATTATTCATTTTTTAATAAAGGACTTGTCAAAAACTGCAGAATGTTTTTTGTTATACCCCTCTTTCCTGACATGCCAGGCTCCATGCTCGGATAAGGGTCTGGTATGGATTTTGGGGGGGAATCCCATGCCGTTTTGTTTTTTTACATTTTGGCGTGGGGTTCCCCTTAAAATCTATACTAGACCCGAATGGTCTGGTATGGTTTGGGCCCCCCAGCCCACCCCTTTTTTTTCAATACATTTTGCATTAATTACATTGCCTCTGAGCACAAGTCGCATGTCACAAGTCAGATCAGTTAAGATACAGTACTAATCTGACTTAGATGCAACTTCCATTCACCTCTTTGGGCTAAAATTGGACAGAAGTCTGACCAAAGTAGTGCAGGAACCTTTTCCAAAGTCGGACCGAGACAAATCGGACCAGTTACTCAAAGTCGCAGCGATTGTCTTACCAGTGTGAACCAGACCTTAAAAATGCTGCTCCCTGTCCACACATTGCAGTAATAGCCGGATAGTAATCTTGTCGGATCAGAAGCCAGATGGGTGTCAGTTGACACATGTCCGCTGACATCCGCCTCCTTATAGAGGAGAATGGGTGGCCCGATTTAGGTCTGCCTGAAAAACAGTCAGGCGGACCTGATCGGTCCAATCATGTGAAAGGGGCCAAAGGGTTCGGATTATCAAATGTATTACAGTAGAGTTAATGGAGAAGTGTGGGATTATTAAAAAAAAACAAGCATACAAACATACTGTACACACTTACCTCTCTGCTTCAGCATCGGTGTGGCTCTGCAACTTCCCCACACTGGCTCTAAGACTGAGAGCTGAGCAATCACATGACCGCTGGTCAATCAACTCTTGGTCTGCTCCTTCAGTGCTCACTGGAGTGCTAGGCTGGGGAAGGATCAGGCGCAAGTGGCATCAGATCTCTCCAATAGTTCCCGCTGAGCAGACAGGTGACAGGTCCGTGTCCGCTCCACTGATGCAGAGTGGACACAGACACAGCCTGCTTTCCTCTACGGGCGGTAGGATGGAAACGGACCATTCATATTACCGAAGCCTGCAAACTAGGAAAAAAAGACCGGGTGACGATGGAAGCGCCTTCAGCAGTGACAGCGTGCCGCTGGAGGACTTAGTTCTCAGATAAGTCTGTCATAATGTGCTGGTATGCGATGCATACTAGCACATAATATAACTGCACGGTGCCTTTTTGTTTTTATGCAGTTTACTACCACTTCAAAGTATATCTAAATCCAAAATTTTTATTGTAGTTTTGGATAGAATAGTGAAGGGTTTTATTGCTGACTGCATCCCTGTTAGGGAGAGACACCCTTTCGATTTGTCAGAGTGAGTTGCCAACAGAACAAGAATAGAGTAGAGGTAAAATCAAAATTGGATGGTGACAACTATCTAGAGCAGGCTTGTCAAAGCCCACGGCCCACGGGCCGAATGCGGCCCGAAACTGCAGGCAATGCGGCCCACCGGCCGCAGAACTCCAGACAGTCTCCCCCCAGGGGCAGATCCAGGGGGGGCAACGGGGCAATTGCTTCCCCCGAGAAAATATTAGAGACTCTCCCTCCTGCTCTGGGATGGCGGGTCAGTAAACCCAGATTGCTGGTTCCCAACCCGCCATCCCTGAGCATCACTGTAAATTACAGAGCCGACACTATAGGTAGCAGAGCCGATGCTTCCTGTATAGCGCTGGCTCCTGTCACAGGCAGGGTGATACCAAATGAACTTCGCCTCCACCTGTGACAGGAGTAGGCGCTATACAGGAAGCATCAGCTCTGCTTCCTCCAGCTCTGCTCCTGTTTCATGCTAATCATGCTCAGGAATGGTGGGTCGGGAACCCACCAACAGTACCCGGCAGCAGTAACAGCCAACAATACCCCGCAGTAGTAACAGCTAGCAATAGCCACCAGCAGTAACCACCAGCATTATCTACCAGCAGTAACCACCAGCATTATCTACCAGCAGTAACCGCCAGCAGTACCCGCCAGCAGTACCCGCCAACATTACCCAGCAACACTACCCGCCAGCATTACCCACCAACACTACCCGCCAGCATTACCCACCAGCAGTAACTGCCAGCATTACCCACCAGCAGTAACTGCCAGCAGTCTGCAAAATAAGTAGAAGAGGTATGTGCATTAGCGTGTGTAAATTGTTGCAATTTGTTTTTTAATGACTAGTTGTGTTTTGTCATAAAATGTCATGTCCTTGTTCATACATGTATGAATAAGGACATGACCTTTTCTGGCTGCCTAAGTCACATGTGCTAGGGGTGCAACTATCCCCCAGCACATAACTGTAAATATCCCAGCATGTGCCGTGTTTCTGACTCCTACCACCACAAGCACTTCAAATCACTGAAGTGGTCATGATGGTTAGAGTGTTCCTTTAATATCTCTCAGAAGAAGTAAACCTCTGTATAATGATTCCATTTCATTTGATCATCCTCTAGTTGTGTTAAATTAATGCAGGGGGAGGGGGGAGCGCGGCGGCACGGAAAGGGTGCGGCGGCGTTTTATTACTTATATACCTTAACTATAGTATATATTATATATGCAGCCCGAGAAAATTTCCCTACACCTAATGTGGCCCAGAGAAGTCAAAAGGTTGGACGCCTATGATCTAGAGGGCATTTCCCTGACTTTGGAAAGATTTTCTCGTACAGTACTTCCTATTGTGCCTACAAGACAGGAGGTAAATGAAAATCTCCCGAATTGAGCACAGATGGAAAAAAAAAACCTGACAAGGGTTTTTACCAATCCTTAGTCCATCCAAGATGAAAATACATGTTTTGGCCCTAGTTATACATTAAAACCACAAAAAAACACTCACATTTGATCTTCAAATGTGAGTGTTTTTTTTGTGGTTTTAATGTATAACTAGGGCCAAAACATGTATTTCCAACATGGCAAAATGGAAAAATTAAAAAAAAATGTCACAGTGTTTTGCCAAAATTTTAATGAGGCAAAAACTACTAATTGCTCTCATGCCTAGCCAATAACTGAACAACTATATCCTGTCCACAGATTCACTTTAACTTTCCCACTGAATAAAAGCCTTTTTATAGAGTTCAATAGCTGAAGCTCAAATTATAGACACCAATGGAGAACAGTAGGGATTAATTCCCTACCCTAGCTCTGAATAGCCCTCTGGCCTGATGTGTGCATTGTAAGGGATTACTCATTGGTAGGCGTATGGGTGACCCCTTTGGGGGTGCGTTTTCCCAGAGAGGTAGCCGACAAGTGCTTGCAAACAAACAGTGTGGTTTATTAAATGGTGTTTTCTTCACCAGGCTGTATGCAGCAAAACATCCAAAATAAAATAAAACAGAAAATAAATCCTTGCCTCTGTGGGCGGCTACCTTCTCACAACTGGAACCTGCCTAAGTGTCTGTCTCCAACCTACCGTCGGGCAGACTTCCTTGTCCTACAGCGGACACTCAATAGTCCTTTTGTAATAGCTTCACAGGGCAACACAGTCCTTTTGTTTCTTTCACATCAACAGTTCGTCTTCTCACCTTTGAGACGTATTCACCCTTGGTTACCGTCCCGGGCACACATCACTCCGGGGGGTCTTCTCCCAGGCCCACACATCCTGTCGGGAGGCACACGCTGACTGTCCTCCTGCTCCCAGCCCACATGGCTTCAGGATGCAGCTTCTGGAGGCAGCAAACAATAGGAATTTCTCTGAACAAATTATAGAGCCTTAACTCCCTCATTCTGAACAGGTGAAGGCCTTTCAACTTCCTGCTGGCTAGCTCTGTAGCCAACACCCTAAATTAATTAATGGACTTTCTAAATCAGGTAGAAATGTATCTCCTTCCTGTGACTACATTCCCAGATTTAGCTGACTTCCTGTTACATACCCCCCCCTCTTGTTTCAACCCTAGGGTTGGGACACAGATTTCCAGGCACGCATGTGTCAAGCACTGCTGACTCACTGATAAGCCTCCTATTATCCTCAAGCTTCCGGATGAAACTGTTTTGTCTTCTTCATTGACGGATTTCTCATAAATGCCACACAGTTTGTCTCTCATCTCATATACACATTCTTCAACTGCATTTTTGGCATCATTTCGCTCCTTCTCGTTTCTGTCATCTTCATTGACAGCTTTCTCATAAATGTCAGACAGCTTGTCCCTCATAACCGTCTGTCCAATCCACCATGGAGGACCGTGATCCATAGGCAACTCAATTGGGCTAGTCTTAATGTCTTCAACATTCTTAAGACGCCTCTCTCTGCAATCAATAAATGTTTTCCACAAAACTTTGAGAACCTTTGCTTCACTAAGCTTTGTTCCAAGTAGGGACTCTTGACATCCCTCTGTGACTTGAGTTGCCTCTCCATACAGCTGTACACAATCATTGACTTTTTGTTGTAAAAGGGAATGATCTTCCTTCTTGAGCTTTGCTTGCTCTAAGATGCTGTGCAGAGGATTTTCCAATTGAGACAACAGGCTGTCACACATTTCTTCAAAGTGACCCCTGTTCCTTTTCCCAGAGATATCAATATCATTCACCAAACATTTCATATTCATAGGCAGATCTGAAGCATTTGCACTCATCAACTTCTTAAACTTTTCGCCCTCCTGAGCGAGTCGCAGTAAAGGCCTACTATTTGATTTGATATTGAGTTTATATTTCTTGCCAAACTCTTCACAGAAGAAGCCAACCAGAACATCATCAACTTTCCTTCCACCAACATAGGGGTCAAAGGCAACAACACAGTTGAACCCAGCGATCTGGGTGGTATCCATTATAGACCTCCTCTCTGCATCAGTGAAGAAGCATGGAACTGCAACACATTCTTTTACAGGTTTCTTCAATGCACTTTCTGCTGAACTATTTGACCGCTCAAGGTCACCTAGTTCTTTTTCTCTATCTGAATTCCACATGGAATGCATCTCAAGATCACGATCAAACTTCTGCCACCCGTCTTTCACCAGTTCCATTTTGGAAACACTCCCTGAAAGGCACTTATTCATTTGCTTCACGTTTTCACCAACAGCCTTAGTTTTCTCCACTAGGTTTTCAGCCTGAACTGAGAAATCACCACATTTCTTACTCAGCTCCTTTGTTTGCTGAAGTTCTAATGATACATTTTCCAATGCTTGAAGTTTTTGAAGGAACGGTTTATTCCAAAGGGGTGATTCAAGCCACATGTCGTCACATTTCTGAGGCTCACTCAGGACAGACCCCAAAACACTGATCCTTTTAAAAACTGCATCAGGCACACTATCCCCTCTTTGGGACAGATCCTCTGTTGCCTGGAATTCCTCTTCCAGTTCCTGCAACGGAATCTTCATCTCTTCTACTTGCTGTTCTAAGGCTCGCTTAGACTTTTCTAGCTCCTGAACGCTTTTCACAACATAATCCTTGGAGCTGACCAATTCTTCCATTTCTGTACGCAGCTGTTTAACACTTTCTAGTTCAGCCTTACACTCTAGAGCTTCCTCCAAAGAGCGAGCCAAGAACAGGGCTTTGCTCTCGTTATCACGCACCTCCGTTTCTGCACGTGCGCGTTCTTCTGCATATTTTGCAGACACAGTCTTCTCTTCACCAAGCATCTGATCAAACTTCTTTTTCACATCTTCAACACACTGTAATGAACCAACGCTTTCTTCCATGCGTTTTTTCATATCCGCTATCTGAGCTTGCAATGTTGCGACTTGCTCTGATAGGTTTTTCTTTGCTTCCGCCTCCTCTTTTAATTGTTCCAGGAAGCCATTTTTCTCATCTTCCATTTGTTTGAGCTTTGTGCTAAAACTCAGCCTTTGACACCTCTCTTCCTGTAAGAGTTCCTGCGTGTCTTGCAGCTGCGATTCCAAGATAGAAAAATCTTCCGCAATTTCTCTAGATTTGCTGTCTGCTTGAGAAAGCTGATTTGTAACATTGTCCAACTCAACCTGCAGTCGGTTTGCCTTCTCTGACAGCTTAGCACACAATCGGTCACCTTCTGACACCTTGACTTGCGATTCCAGAAGCTGTGCCTCTACTTTTTCCCTCTTATGTTCACAATCTCCTTTTCCCTGCATAAGAGCCTTCACCTCATTGGCTAGTTTCTGGGAATGAGACTGTAATTCTGCCACACAGGCTTCTTTCTCCTTTAACTGCTGCTGGAAACGTTGGGCTTCAACTTTCCAACTTTCACAGTCTGCACGTAATTCATCTACCACATTGCTCAAAGTGGTGAGCTCATACACAGTACTCAGTAATTTAGCCTCTCTTTCACTTTTCTCGTTGTCGCTGAGAGACAATGTCGTTTTCAGAGCGACATTCTGTTCCTGCGACTCCTGCAGGTCTATTTTTGTAACTTCCAAACACTGAAGACTTTTTTCCAGCTGATTACGCAACTCCAACATTTCAACCATACTTTGCTTCTGCAAAGTCTGAATTTCACTTTCCTTTTCCATGAGGATGGTATCTTTCTCCATTATAGTCTCTCTGCGTTTTTGCAACTCGACCAAAAGAAGAGCAGTGGATTCTTCCCACTGTGACACATGAGACTTGAGTAGTTCATTCATTTCCTGCAAGTTTCTATGCTCCATTTTAAGCAATTCCAAGGCTTGTTCCTTTTCTTCCATTTTCTGTTGCAAGGCATCCAACTCAGCCCTGCACACATACTCGGTTTCCTCCAAACCGATGGCCTCCATTGGCTGCTGGCGTCTCTGTTTCCAGCCTGCCATGCTCTCTTGATGAGCCTTTTGTTGAGCTGCAAAGCTCTGCTGAAAATCCGCATTTGCCTGCTGTTGAGCTGCATTTGCTTGCTGTTGAGCTGCATTTGATATAATCAGATGTTTCAACATCTCCTCCATTTTGAGCTTACTTTTCATCTGAGCACACTGCGTCTCCATAGCAGTTTCATCAGTGTTGCTAGGGACAACAACCTTCCTCTTTAGTAGACTCTCTTTAGGCATGGATGGGGCTGGTTCAGACGGCAACATCCCCTCCATCCATAGAATCCGGTCTCTCATTTCATCTATCTTTGCATTCTTCAGGCGTTTTGAACGCCCCATCTTCAATAACTCCACAAACAAATTTTTCACAGTCCAGCAAAAATTTTTCAGACCACTGTCTCTTCAACACATGTAGTTTTTCTCTCTCTCTTGCAAGATCTCTTTTCCTGCACACACAGTTTGTGCAGTCACTTGCACCAGACACAACAAAGTTCATCAAATAATTTTGAGACCGCGGTCTCTTTAAAACACTTTTTTTTTTTTTCTGTCAGGATCTTCTCTCCTGCACACATAGATTGTGCAATCTCATGCACCAGATAAAGTTCATCAAACATTTGCACTCCATTGCAGGGATCTCTGCTTATGCCCACTGCATACCTCCACCATATGTAAGGGATTACTCATTGGTAGGCGTATGGGTGACCCCTTTGGGGGTGCGTTTTCCCAGAGAGGTAGCCGACAAGTGCTTGCAAACAAACAGTGTGGTTTATTAAATGGTGTTTTCTTCACCAGGCTGTATGCAGCAAAACATCCAAAATAAAATAAAACAGAAAATAAATCCTTGCCTCTGTGGGCGGCTACCTTCTCACAACTGGAACCTGCCTAAGTGTCTGTCTCCAACCTACCGTCGGGCAGACTTCCTTGTCCTACAGCGGACACTCAATAGTCCTTTTGTAATAGCTTCACAGGGCAACACAGTCCTTTTGTTTCTTTCACATCAACAGTTCGTCTTCTCACCTTTGAGACGTATTCACCCTTGGTTACCGTCCCGGGCACACATCACTCCGGGGGGTCTTCTCCCAGGCCCACACATCCTGTCGGGAGGCACACGCTGACTGTCCTCCTGCTCCCAGCCCACATGGCTTCAGGATGCAGCTTCTGGAGGCAGCAAACAATAGGAATTTCTCTGAACAAATTATAGAGCCTTAACTCCCTCATTCTGAACAGGTGAAGGCCTTTCAACTTCCTGCTGGCTAGCTCTGTAGCCAACACCCTAAATTAATTAATGGACTTTCTAAATCAGGTAGAAATGTATCTCCTTCCTGTGACTACATTCCCAGATTTAGCTGACTTCCTGTTACAGCATATAAAATTTCAATCAGAGAGAGACAATTTGAAAAGTAATAGCCATTTCTCTGCTCTCTTCTCAGAAAGTCTATATTGTTCTGTGACATCAATGTGAAGAGTACACCCTCTACTTAAATCTACATTTGTCAAATCCAAATTTTCTTTAAATACTAAAAAAATATATGATATAATTAATTAACAAATGAATATACAGTATATGCTTAGATTTTAAAACATAAAATGTAAATTATAATTGACCAAAAGCCATTCTAGTCTTCTTTGAATATTGTGGCTTTAGCACAACTTCAGAGTTTTCTGGGTTGCATTGTGGAGCCCCAGCGCTGTGTAGGAGTCAGAGGAGACACGATACAGTCGTGCAGCACCAGTATGAAGCGGAATAAAAACAGATGGTGTGCAAGCCTGTCCCAAGCTAAACGTTAAGTGCAGCACACAATGTGCCAAGTAAATGTCAGATCTCAGCTCTGCTCCCGTATACACAGGAAATCATCAGCTCAGGCTGGCAGCAGCAAAGGCACAATACACAAGTGTGTGGACAAATCTGGGAAATGCTCGCTTCCTGCTTTATTACAGGTCCTCTTTGTCTCCTATATAATCTACCTGCAGGATTAATTCCTAAAGAATCAGTAGGTAAAAGTTATGATTTACCATGAGACGCAAGCTGGTCTTTTGTAGGCATGAGCATGTGTTCTTATTGTGTCTTAATTTGCCAATTTGTCAAGATTGCTAAAAGACTTTAGACTGCAAGCTCTTGTGGACAGGGCCCCTTCCTCACTTTTTCACTGCTTCACACGGTATGTTCATTGTGTGTTTAATCTTTTATTTTCCAAGGATGAAAAAGGCTGTAACACATGTTGGTGCTGTCATAATGGGTAAGTCCAACCAAAATTGTTATTTCAGTCTTCGGTAGATATTGGGGTGTTAAGGTCCTGACAGTTTCTTCTGTCCCTCAAAGACACTATTGGTGATATCTCTGATCTGACTTCCTAGGTTTTGCACATCTGCTGTACCCATTGTGAGGGACTCCTAATGTAACAGAAGGACAATTAAAAAGCAGGATCTGAAAAATGCAAAGATAGACAGGAAAACCCAAAACTCCCAGGTGGATAGAGTTGGAAATGAGTGTTTGATGTTGGAGTATCCCAGATGGATAAAGTTGAGAATTGCTGTTAGATGTTGGAGTATTCAAGGTAGGTAGAGTATCCCAGGTGGATAGAGTTGGGAAATGGCATTGGATTTTTGGAGTATTCCAGGTGGGTGGAATTGAGAATTGGTGCTGGATGTTTAAAAGTCCCAGGTGGATAGAATTGGTAATTAGTGTTGGATGTTGGAGTATTCCATGTGGGTAGAGTAACACAGGTGGATAGATTTGGGAATTGGCATTGGATTTTTGGAGTATCCCAGGTGGGTAGAGTTGGGAATTGGTGTTGGATTTTGGAGTGTCCCAGGTGGATAAAGTTGGGAATTGCTGTTAGATGTTGGAGTATTCAAGGTAGGTAGAGTATCCCAGGTGGATAGAGTTGGGAAATGGCATTGGATTTTTGGAGGACTCCAGGTGGGTGGAATTGAGAATTGGTGCTGGATGTTTAAAAGTCCCAGGTGGATAGAATTGGGAATTGGTGTTGGATGTTACAGTATCCCAGATGGATAAAGTTGAGAATTGCTGTTAGATGTTGGAGTATTCAAGGTAGGTAGAGTATCCCAGGTGGATAGAGTTGGGAATTGGCATTGGATTTTAGGAGTATCCCAGGTGGGTAGAGTTGGGAATTGGTGTTGGATTTTGGAGTGTCCCAGGTGGATAAAGTTGGGAATTGCTGTTAGATGTTGGAGTATTCAAGGTAGGTAGAGTATCCCAGGTGGATAGAGTTGGGAAATGGCATTGGATTTTTGGAGGACTCCAGGTGGGTGGAATTGAGAATTGGTGCTGGATGTTTAAAAGTCCCAGGTGGATAGAATTGGGAATTAGTGTTGGATGTTGGAGTATTCCATGTGGGTAGAGTAACACGGGTGGATAGATTTGGGAATTGGCATTGGGTTTTTGGAGTATCCCAGGTGGGTAGAGTTGGGAATTGGTGTTGGATGTTACAGTATCCCAGATGGATAAAGTTGAGAATTGCTGTTAGATGTTGGAGTATTCAAAGTAGTTAGAGTAACCCAGGTGGATAGAGTTGGGAAATGGCATTGGATTTTTGGAGTATTCCAGGTGGGTGGAATTGGGAATTGGTGCTGGATGTTTAAAAGTCCCAGGTGGATAGAATTGGGAATTAGTGTTGGATGTTGGAGTATTCCATGTGGGTAGAATAACACAGGTGGATAGATTTGGGAATTGGCATTGGATTTTTGGAGTATCCCAGGTGAGTAGAGTTGGGAGTTGGTGTTGGATGTTGGAGTGTCCCAGGTACATAGAATTGGAGTATCCCTGGTGGATAGAGGATCCCATGTGGTTAGAGTTGAGAATTGTAATTGGATGTTGGGAGTATCAAAGGTGGGTAGAGTATCCCAGGTGGTTAGAGATTTAGAGATAGGAATTGGTGTTGGATGTTTGAGGATCCTAGGTGGATAGAGTTAGGAATTGACTTTGGATGTTGGAGTACCCCAGTGGGTAGAATATCCCAGGTGAACAGAGTTAGGAATTAGCTTTGGATGTTGAAGAATTCCAGATGGATAGAGTACCCCAGGTGGTTAGAGTTAGAAATTGGTGTTAAATGTTGGAGTATCCCAGGAGGATAGCGTTGGGTGTTGGAGTATCCAAAATATATGGGAAGCTAGGGGCTGAATCACCTCACAAGGTGCCACCTATAACTAATATATCACTTTTGGGTGGACTGGCCCCTTAATAAACAATAGTGATGCCAGTGATCCATTAAACCCAGCCTGTAGTTTGCATTGCAGGACCAAATATTTACTCAAGCAAAATTAACTGGTAAACATTCCACCCCTCATTGTCGGTGTAACTGCCAAAAGAAGTCCAAAAATGGCCAATTACATCACTGTTGATGCAGGACCCTCACCCATAAAGCCATGTGCCATAACATCCCAAAGTGGATCTGTCATTAAAATTCACGGCTTACATGAATCTACATGGCACATTTCGGCATTAACAAATCACACGTCACTACTGAATCCTGTAATGGAATTGTTGGTTTCCCTGTGGACTTCAGCTGTGAATGGAGCCAAATTCTGGCAGTGACGGCAGCAGAAAAGTTAAATATTGACTTGCTTCTCTTTCAGATATGGCTTTTTTAAAATGTAACACCTAATGATAGGGTTGCTTTAAGGGGTCGCTCACATCAAATGCGCTGATCTGCACTGATGCATCATAACAATGCCTTCCATTGCGTGTGCACAACACACACCAGCACAGGTTATGCTGTTATATGTAGCAATGTTCTATAGGTGTTGAGGCTGGAGTTTCTGAAATCTAAAAATTGCCAAATAGTACATTGCTACATATAACTGCATTGTGCCTGCCATACAGGTAATGATAAATGATCAACTAGAGATTTGGGACATTGGGAGTAGAAAATGTCATGGCATCAGTTGGAGTAAACAATGCCCCATCTTTTGTATTGGGGAATTATTAGTGGCCCATCGTTGGTGTCAGTGGGAAGAATAGTGTCCCAACGTTGGTGTCAGTTGGAGGGATAGTTCCTCATCGTTGGTGTCAGTGGGAAGAATAGTGCCACATTGTTGGTGTCAGTGTGAGGAATAGTTTCCCATCTTTGGTGTCAGTATGAGGAATAGTGCCCCATTGTTGGTGTTCATGAGAGGAGGAATAATGCCCCTTCGTTGGTGTCAGTGTGAGGAATAGTGCCCCATCTTTGGTGTCGGTATGAGGAATAGTGCCCCATTGTTGGTGTTCATGAGAGGAATAGTGCCCCATTGTTGGCATCAGTGGGAAGATAAGTGCTCCATTATTAGTGTCAGTGTGAGGAATAGTTCCCCATTGTTGGTGTCAGTGTGAGGAATAGTGCCCCATCTTTGGTGTCAGTATGAGGAATAGTGCCCCATTGTTGGTGTTCATGAGAGGAATAATGCCCCTTCGTTGGTGTCAGTGTGAGGAATAGTGCCCCATCTTTGGTGTTAGTATGAGGAATAGTGCCCCATTGTTGGTGTTCATGAGAGGAATAGTGCCCCATTGTTGGCATCAGTGGGAAGATAAGTGCTCCATTATTAGTGTCAGTGTGAGGAATAGTTCCCCATTGTTGGTGTCAGTGTGAGGAATAGTGCCCCATCTTTGGTGTCAGTATGAGGAATAGTGCCCCATTGTTGGTGTTCATGAGAGGAATAGTGCCCCATTGTTGGCATCAGTGGGAAGATAAGTGCTCCATTATTAGTGTCAGTGTGAGGAATAGTTCCCCATTGTTGGTGTCAGTGTGAGGAATAGTGCCCCATCTTTGGTGTCAGTATGAGGAATAGTGCCCCATTGTTGGTGTTCATGAGAGGAATAATGTCCCTTCGTTGGTGTCAGTGTGAGGAATAGTGCCCCATCTTTGGTGTTAGTATGAGGAATAGTGCCCCATTGTTGGTGTTCATGAGAGGAATAGTGTCCCATTGTTGGCATCAGTGGGAAGATAAGTGCTCCATTATTAGTGTCAGTGTGAGGAATAGTTCCCCATTGTTGGTGTCAGTGTGAGGAATAGTGCCCCATCTTTGGTGTTAGTATGAGGAATAGTGCCTCATTGTTGGTGCTCATGAGAGGAATAGTGCCCCATTGTTGGCATCAGTGAGAAGATAAGTGCTCCATTATTGGTGTCAGTGTGAGGAATAGTTCCCCATTGTTGGTGTCAGTGTGAGGAATAGTGCCCCATCTTTGGTGTCAGTATGAGGAATAGTGCCTCATTGTTGGTGTTCATGAGAGGAATAGTGCCCCATTGTTGGCATCAGTGGGAAGATAAGTGCTCCATTATTGGTGTCAGTGTGAGGAATAGTTCCCCATTGTTGGTGTCAGTGTGAGGAATAGTGCCCCATCATTGGTGTCAGTGTGAAGAATAGTGCCCCATTGTTGGTGTCAGTGAGAGGAATAGTGCCCCATCGTTGGAGACAGTGTGAGAAATAATGCCCCATCATTGGGATCAGTTGGAGGAATAGTGCCCCATCTTTGGTGTCAATGAAAGGAATATTGCCATATTGTTGATGTCAGTGGGTAGAATAGTGACCCAAAGGCTGGACAAAGGCAAGCAAAGGGCTACATTTGGCCCCCGGGCAGCAGTTTGGGAATCATTACTTTAAAGTATAACTAAAGGCATAACTTTTTTGTTTTGGATTAAGTGGAGAAGGATTAGAACACCTGTTAGGAATTTATTCCTGTCTGTGCCATCTTTAGGGAGATTCACCCTCTCTATATGTCCTGTTCATTTATCACCTAGAGTAAAAGTGATAGAAAATCCTAAATTTTGAGTTTTCACCCGATCAAAAATAGAGGGAAAATCTTCCCACGGTGACACTAGTTCTGGTGACAATCGGGGATTCCTTCAATTTGGAGGGATTTCCTCTCACTTCCTGTTTTGGGTTTGGGACAGGAAGTGAAGGGAAATTTCCACAATGGGCCACAGTTGGCAAAAAAACAACCCTGACAGGGGTTATAACGCTCCTTTACCCTGTCCAAATTGGAGAAAAATTGGTTGGGCTTTCATAACACCTATTATTTTCAACCAAAGCAGTTAACTGACCGAATTGTCAATGTTCTGCTTTTCTTAACCTGTTGCCGCCCTCATTATCAGTCATGTGACCACAGTGGTTTGATGATCAGGCAGACCTTCCTGCCCCCTGGGAATAATAACCCAGTTAAAGGAATGCCAGGGCTGGACAGGAAGGAGTTAAAGCAGAATTATAGGCAAAACTTTTTTTTTTCCCATTGGAAGATTTCCCTTCTAATACTTTTCTTGGAACAACTCACATTTTGAGATTTTCTTTTACTTTCGCTTTCAATGATAATGGTAAACAGGACAATAGAGAGGGGGAATCTCCGTAACTGGGGGGGGGGGGCACAGACAACAATAAAAACCTGACAGGGGATCTAATAAGTCTCCACTCTGTTCAAAACTAAAATAAAGTTTTTAAAGATGTGATTCCTTTGTTGAGATGATGACTTTATCAAGTGATCAAATTATAAGGCAAGCCATAGATCAGGGGTCTCCAAATTTTCTAAACAAAGGGCCAGTTTACTGTATTTCAGACTTTGAGGGGGCCAGACTGTGGCCACTGAGAGTAGAAAATGCCCTGGCATCAGTGGTATGAAACAATTCTCCATTATTGGTATTCATGGAAGGAATATTGCCCCATTATTAGTATCAGGGGAAAGAATAGCGCCCCATCATTGGTGTCAGTGGGAAGAATAGTGTCCTGCCACTGGTGTCAGTGGGAGGAATAGTGCCCTCTTGTTGGTATCAGTGATGGGAATTATGCCCCGTTGTTGGTGTCAGTGGGAGGAATAGTGCCCTATTGTTGGTATCAGTGATGGGAATTATGCCCCATTGTTCATGTCAGTGGGAGGAATAGTGCCCTATTGTTACTATCAGTAATGGGAATTATGCCCTGTTGTTGGTGTCAGTGGGAGGAATAGTGCCCTCTTGTTGGTATCAGTGATGGGAATTATGCCCCCTTGTTGGTGTCAGTGGGAGGAATAGTGCCCTCTTGTTGGTATTAGTGATGGGAATTATGCCCCATTCTTCATGTCAGTGGGAGGAATAGTGCCCTATTTTTGGTATCAGTGATGGGAATTATGTCCCGTTGCTGGTGTCAGTGGGAGGAATAGTGCCCTATTGTTGGTATCAGTGATGGGAAGTATGCCCCCTTGTTGATGTCAGTGGGAGGAATAGTGCCCTATTGTTGGAATCAGTGATGGGAAGTATGCCCGATTGTTGGTGTCAGTGGGAGGAATAGTGCCCCAAGGGCCAGAAAAAGGCAAGAAAAGGGCCACATTTGGCCCCCAGGCTACAGTTTGTAGACCACCGCCATAGATAATTTGATTTTTTTTCCTGCAATAGCGGGTTGCAGGAAAGAAAATTGCTCAATTCCCCCCACGGAGCACTATTGTGTTCTGCCACTGGGAAACCGTCCCTGCTGGCAGACACAATGATTACTGCTAGCAATTATAGCCGTTGGCAGTGATTGCATACAAAAAAAATCTCACAGGCTGGTTGTACACAAGTTGATTGTTGGATAAACTTGGGTATAAGCATCTTGTCCATACATGGTTTTAAGAAGTTGTAAAAGCAGAAGGATTTTTATCCTAATGCATTCTATGCATTAAGATAAAAAGCCTTCTGTGTGTAGCAGCTTTCCCCCCTCCCCTAATACTTACCTGAGCCCCATCTCTGTCCAGTGATGTCCACAAGTCCCTTGGCCGTCCGGGACTCTCCCTCCTGATTGGCTGAGATGCAGCTGCCATTGGCTCCCACTGCTGTTAATTAAAGTCAGTTAGCCAATCAGGAGAAAGAGGGGTCAGGGTCGAACCGCACCTCCGTGTCTGAATGGACACACGGAGCTGCAGCTCGACTCAGGTTTCCCTATAGCAAGCTGCATGCTGTGGGGCACTCAAAAGGAGGGAGGGACTAGGAGAAGTGAAAAGGGACCCGAGATGAGGAAGATACAGGCTGCTCTGTGTAAAACCAACTGGGAATTATAACATTTTTGTTTGTTTTTTTTTTTTTTTGGAAAACGAGAATTTACAATCACTTTAAATCACAACTGGTCCCTGCTGAACCAGCCAAGATTTGATCCAGCAATGGCCGGCTTTATGTGTATGCCCACTATAGTCAGTGATTGAACACAATCCTAGTACACTCCTTTTATCCGTTATAATTGCTGCTTTGAAAGAAAATGTAAATTGAAACTGAGATTATAATTAAGGAAAATTTTGCATTTCTTAATTTTTTTATTTCCATTCGTCATAGCGAGTGATCATTCACTTTGCAGAGACAGAGTAGTGAATACATATGGGGGTTGTTAACAGTAAATCTCTGGTGATGATAAAACCCCCCTCTTTAGGTTCTCACATCGAATCAGGAAATCAAACCCACTTTATAAATCATGTACTGGCTGCCAGGAAGGATCCTGGAGCTTTGTACATAAACATGCATGTTCTGGTTGTCAAAGTATGCATGCCATAGAGAGAGGAGATACAGTCATGTAAAAAATGATGTACCCCCTGAG
The DNA here is from genome assembly GCF_965119305.1 of Pelophylax lessonae. Classification (NCBI taxonomy): domain Eukaryota; kingdom Metazoa; phylum Chordata; class Amphibia; order Anura; family Ranidae; genus Pelophylax; species Pelophylax lessonae. Next base: position 42,276,906 of record NC_138769.1, read on the forward strand.
GAAATTGATGGCTTTTTCAATATATTACAACAGGCAAACATTAGATCTTTACTCAAACAGTGCCTACTGTATAGATATGTGCGGCTCATTTCTCTACTAATCTAAACTGGGACTAAAATTTAGTTATTCGGGGATTCGGAAGTATCCAAATCTACGAAGGACAATAGTAACCCATTTCAACCAAACCAAAATAAATTATAACTAAATAAATTTTTTTTTTCATTCAGATGTTTGATGTTCTGAAGTAACAAATGATCCGAAATCCGGCCGCTGCGTCCTTAACAACTATGACGTCATTTACAGGTGTCTCCAAGTGACTTCATGGGAGTGTGGTGACCCAGTGACGTCACAGTGTGACCCTGCCCCAGTGTTTACTTACCGGCAGGGGAGAAGCAGCTGTCATTCGACGAGTGTCTCTGGACGAGACCGGGGATATGTCTATTTATTTTTTTAAAAAAGGACTTGTCAAAAGTTGGAACCAGGTTTTGCTAATTGAGTAGGGGTACTATGTACCCCATATGTACCCCATATTCATTCACTTGGGGGGGCAGGATCTGGGGCCCCCCTTCTTAAACAAGGCTTTCAGTTTCCAAAAGGCCACCCCCTGCACCCCCACAACCAATGGGCCAGGGTTGTGGGGAAGAAGCCTAAAGCAACTGTCATTTGGTGTCTCTGGACGAAACCGATCATGTTTGGCGGGCGGCGGGATTTACATAATTATAATTATTTTTTACCTTATTTATTTATTTTTTTTCTTTTAAATAAAAGACTTGTCAAAAGCTCTCTTTGTGTTTTTACTTACCTTTTAAATATTTTTGGTGAATGAGTAGGGGTACTGTGTATCCCAACTCATTTACTTGGGGGGGGGGGGAGGCTAGGACCTAGGGGCTCCCTTGATGGGGCTTCCAGATTAGGATAAGCTACCCCCCCTCACCACCACAACCACTGGGCCAGGTTGGGGAAGAGGCCCAATGCAACCCCTCCATATTGAGGTTATGTGGCCCGGGATAATTCGCTTGCCCCCCCCCCCCTTTTACTTGCCCGCTGCATGCTCAGATGGATGGATGGATGCTGGTATGGATTTCAATAGTGGGTAACCCACACCATTTTATTTTTTATTTTGGCATGGGGTTTCCCTCAAATTCCATACCAGACCTGAAAGGCCTGGTATGGATTTAAGGGTGACCCCACACGCTGCTTTTTTTTTTTCTCCTAATGCCAGCTTTTCTTTTTTTTTATGTTTTGCTGTCTGCGAGGGACCCTGCAGACAGCAGATGAGTCATAGTTGTTAAGGACGCAACGGCCATCCGCTCCTTAACAACCAGTTATTCCGGGCTGTTTTTTTTTTCAAGCAACATAATGAAATAACTTTAAAAAATTAGGAATCAATTCAGAACAACAAATCAAAATATCCAAACAAATTAAAAAATAAATCATTTTAACATAACGAATATGATGAAACAAAATGACTTACTTAAATTATTCTGAAACAAAAGTTTTTGTTCTACATATCTCTACTACCGAATCAAAGTGATATACTTGAATAGGAAAACAACAAAAAGTTGTCTTCAACTACTTATCAAAAAAAAAAAAAAAAATCACTAGATGTAATAATAGATTGTGAAAAAAGTAGGTATACCGTTGGCATCAGAAGCTGGCATTTCCCCCAGAAACAGAAATTACTTCTTAAAGGCTTTTTATATAACTAGAAAAATTACCGTGTGAGTAGGCCCATGCCCCAAAATATAGTCACAACTGTCTTGAAGATAAAGTAGGGGTTTCCAGGCTAATTGGGAGAAGGAAGACCAGAGGACCAATACAATAAAATAAAATTAATTTATTACATTTATTAAAACAGAATAGATATACACATAGGGATGTATAGAAGTACATATAAAACATTCCTTATATACAAAACATAAGTTAAAAACCACAGCACAGAAATATTTCCCTATTGGGAGCAATACATGCTTCCAGCTGATGTTGGTGCATGAAGTCTTAGATGATATTCGGTTTGTAGGTCCCAATGAGCCAACGCGTTTCGCATCAGGCTTCGTCAGGGCCAGAGAGACCGAGCAATACCGATATTTCTTGCTGTAAATGACGATTACATGACAGGTAAAGAGAGTCACAATTCCTGAAGTTAGATAATGGTTGTGGGTGTTTAATTTTGTCTATACTGCTCTCTTATGTAAAAAAGTAAAGAACCCCCATATATCAGTGGCAGTTTGTTTCTCCTTCCTGGTTTATAGTTCCAGAGGAATAGACTAACCAGGCTCATGTGCTATAGTTCATTTCAATCCCATATGGACTCACTTGTCCGACTCAACCATAGAATCCACCTTACTGGGGAGTGGGGAATGAACCGCACGAAACCAAGGAGGCAGGCATATGAGGAGGATCATCGTTGCTGAGGTTGTTGTTTGAGGGTCATGAATGGGCATCATGACTTCTGAATGGTATACACTTTAAACCATTCACAGGCCTGCCTCCATATATTTACAGTGGATTGCTTGGAAGCACATTACCTGGCTTTGTGCGGTTCATTCCCCACTCCCCAGTAAGGTGGACTCTATGGTTGAGTCAGACAAGTGAGTCCGTATGGGATTGAAATGAACTATAGCACATGAGCCTGGTTAGTCTATTCCTCTGGAACTATAAACCAGGAAGGAGAAACAAACTTTCACTAAGGACAAGACAGAATATTTGCCACTGATATATGGGGGTTCTTTTTTTTTTTTTTACATAAGAGAGCAGTATAGACAAAATTCAACACCCACAACCATTATCTAACTTAAGGAATTGTGAGTCTCTCTACCTGTCATGTAATCGTCATTTACAGCAAGAAATATCGGTATTGCTCGGTCTCTCTGGCCCTGACGAAGCCTGATGCGAAACGCGTTGGCTTATTGGGACCTACAAACCGAATATCATCTAAGACTTCATGCACCAACATCAGCTGGAAGCATGTATTGCTCCCAATAGGGAAATATTTCTGTGCTGTGGTTTTTAACTTATTCTTTGTATATAAGGGATGTTTTATATGTACTTCTATACATCCCTATGTGTATATCTATTCTGTTTTAATACATTTAATAAATTAATTACATTTTATTGTATTGGTCCTCTGGTCTTCCTTCTCCCAATTAGCCTGGAAACCCCTACTTTATCTTCAAGACAGTTGTTTTTTCTGTCCCCCAGGCTCTGACATCAACCAAAATGTTTCACCACTTCTCTGTGCAAAATTCCTTCAAATGCAAGATGTTTGTGGGTTTCCTTGCGTGGTCCTGCTGTTTGAAAACGCCCCCCAACATTTCAATGGGAATCAAATCAGGGTTTTCACTAGGGCGGTCCATAACTCTCTATTTTTCTCCTACTGGGCCATTCCTTAGTGGATTTGCTAGTCTGTTTGGGATCATTATCGTGTTAAAAAAAAATCTATTTCCAATTTAACTTCAACTTTTGGACAGATGGACTTATATTCTCATTAAGCAAGCAGTTGTATGTAGGGCCGGGACAAGGAGTAGGCAGGAGGGGCCGCTGCCCTGGGCACTATGGTAACATGAGAGGTGGGGAAGGGGGTGCCGTGAGAAGATTGGGGGGGGGGGGGAGTGGATTTGTGTTGGGAGGGGGAGTTTAGGGGGTGGCAGGGGCTATGATATAATGCTCACACACCTTGGGGAAGCGGGGGGCGCAGTTTGGCATGTTCACCCAAGGCTCTAGATGACCTTGTCCCAACACTGGCTGTGTATACTGTATAGGCTCATTGATTGCTATACAGTATGCTGTGTTTAGATACTCACAAAACTATACACTGTGTGCATCTAAAGATATAGTTTTTTTCTGCTGGTGTGAATGAGCCCTAAATCTTATATTAATTTTAAGTATTGGGTTTTCATATACTTTGAAGCTGATGATTTGTGCATCATGCCTGAACAATAAACCAAGAAACAAATGTATCAGATTCAGTAATAAATGCACATACTCAGTAAAACTCAGATTTTGTGACTTTAGCACGGTTACAATGTTTGCCGGATAGCATTAGCAGCTCGCTGATTGGTTTAATTTATTATCCGGAGTTCTTCAACACAGACTGGTTGTTACACACATAACCACAAATTCTGTAGCCATGAAATGACAAAAGTCCAGTCTATGGCGTGTGAATCGTAACACTGCTGGAAATGAAACCAGCGGCATTCCTCGAATGGCACAAAAAGGACAGGTGTCGCCAATACCTCTCCGCCATATGCACATTCCTGCCTATTAGGTTTCATCCCCTGCCCGCTGCCGGGAAACATTAACCCATACCTTCCCAAGAGAGGCCAAAGAAATTGGAAACGCAGGACAGCAAAGAAAGGCTCAACTATCATAATTCTAACAGCCATGCAGAGCCAGATTTCCATATTCATTTTAGGTTTCCATTTCCAAACTGATAGCTGTACTTAATAAGTTAGGGGTGCTTTGAGGGACATAAAACGACAAGGGAATATGTCAATTCATTGAAAAAAAATGATCATTTAAATATTCCTTGTCGATAATCGGAGTGTAGTGCTGCAACCAGATTTCAATGATACTCTACTGGATACCATTGTAACAGGTCAACCCTTCCGCAATCCACAGCTCAGAAGAGACATAATCTGCCCACAATTCTCCTGGTTAGCTGTTTTCATCCTTGATATGAATAGGAAATTTGCCATCCTACTTATTTATTAGACATAATGCAGCCTATCCACTCACTAGAGACCAGTGACATCACTGAGAATGCAACCTATCCCTTCACTAGAGAGCAGTGACATCACTGAGAATGCAGCCTATCCATTCACTAGAGACCGGTGACATCACTGAGAATGCAGCCTATCCATTCACTAGAGACCAGTGACATCACTGAGAATGCAGCCTATCTATTATCTAGAGATCGGTGACATCACTGAGAATGCAGCCTACCCATTCACTAGAGACCAGTGACATCACTGAGAATGCAGCCTATCCATTCACTACAGACCGGTGACATCACTGAGAATGCAGCCTATCCATTAACTAGAGACCGGTGACATCACTGAGAATGCAGCCTATCCATTCACTAGAGACCGGTGACATCACTGAGAATGCAGCCTATCCATTCACTAGAGACCGGTGACATCATTGAGAATGCAGCCTATCCATTCACTAGAGACCAGTGACATCACTGAGAATGCAGCCTATCCATTCACTAGAGACCAGTGACATCACTGAGAATGCAGCCTATCCATTCACTAGAGACCGGTGACATCATTGAGAATGCAGCCTATCCATTCACTAGAGACCAGTGACATCACTGAGAATGCAGCCTATCCATTCACTAGAGACCGGTGACATCACTGAGAATGTAGCCTATCCATTCACTAGAGACCAGTGACATCACTGAGAATGTAGCCTATCCATTCACTAGAGACCAGTGACATCACTGAGAATGCAGCCTATCCATTCACTAGAGAGCGGTGACATCACTGAGAATGCAGCCTATCCCTTCACTAGAGAGCAGTGACATCACTGAGAATGCAGCCTATCCATTCACTAGAGATGGGTGACATCACTGAGAATGCAGCCTATCCATTCACTAGAGACCGGTGACATCACTGAGAATGCAGCCTATCCATTCACTAGAGATGGGTGACATCACTGAGAATGCAGCCTATCCATTCACTAGAGATGGGTGACATCACTGAGAATGCAGCCTATCCATTCACTAGAGAAAAGTGACCTCACTGAGAATGCAGCCAATCTATTCACTAGAGATGAGTGACATCACTGAGAATGCAGCCTATCTATTCACTAGAGATGGGTGACATCACTGAGAATGCAGCCTATCCCTTCACTGGAGACCAGTGACATCACTGAGAATGCAGCCTATCTATTCACTAGAGATGGGTGACATCACTGAGAATGCAACCTATCCATTCACTAGAGATGGGTGACATCACTGAGAATGCAGACTATCCATTCACTAGAGATGGGTGACATCACTGAGAATGCAGCCTATCCATTCACTAGAGAAAAGTGACCTCACTGAGAATGCAGCCTATCTATTCACTAGAGATGAGTGACATAATGAGAATGCAGCTTATTCATTCACTAGAAATGGGTGACATCACTGAGAATGCAGATATCTATTCACTAGAGATGGGTGACTTCAATGAGAATGCACCCTATCCATTCACTAGAGATGGGTGACATCACTGAGAATGCAGCCTATCCATTCACTAGAGAAAAGTGACCTCACTGAGAATGCAGCCTATCTATTCACTAGAGATGGGTGACATCACTGAGAATGCAGCCTATCCATTCACTAGAGAAGGGTGACATCACTGAGAATGCAGCTTATCCATTCACTAGAGACCAGTGACTTTACTGAGAATGCAGCCTATCCATTCACTAGAGACCAGTGACTTTACTGAGAATGCAGCCTATCCATTCACTAGAGACCGGTGACATCACTGAGAATGCAGCCTATGCATTCACTAGAGACCAGTGACATCACTGAGAATGCAGCCTATCCATTCACTAGAGACTGGTGACATCACTGAGAATGTAGCCTATCCATTCACTAGAGAAGGGTGACATCACTGAGAATGCAGCTTATCCATTCACTAGAGACCAGTGACTTTACTGAGAATGCAGCCTATCCATTCACTAGAGACCAGTGACTTTACTGAGAATGCAGCCTATCCATTCACTAGAGACCAGTGACTTTACTGAGAATGCAGCCTATCCATTCACTAGAGACCAGTGACATCACTGAGAATGCAGCCTATCCATTCACTAGAGACCGGTGACATCACTGAGAATGCAGCCTTCCCATTCACTAGAGACCAGTGACATCACTGAGAATGCAGCCTATCCATTCACTAGAGACCAGTGACATCACTGAGAATGTAGCCTATCCATTCACATTACCAGTGACATCACTGAGAATGCAGCCTATCCATTCACTAGAGACCAGTGACATCACTGAGAATGCAGCCTATCTATTCACATTACCAGTGACATCACTGAGAATGCAGCCTACCCATTCACTAGAGACCGGTGACATCACTGAGATTGCAGCCTATCCATTCACTAGAGACCGGTGACATCACTGAGAATGCAGCCTATCCATTCACTAGAAACCGGTGACATCACTGAGAATGCAGTCTATCCATTCTCTAGAGACAGTTGACATCACTGAGAATGCAGCCTACCCATTCACTAGAGACCAGTGACATCACTGAGAATGTAGAGTATCCATTCACTAGAGACCAGTGACATCACTGAGAATGCAGCCTATCCATTCACTAGAGACCAGTGACATCACTGAGAATGTAGCCTATCCATTCACTAGAGACCGGTGACATCACTGAGAATGCAGCCTATCAATTCACTAGAGACAAGTGACATCACTGAGAATGCAGCCTATCCATTCACTAGAGATTAGAATTAAGAATTTCTGCACAAACTGTCAGAACCGTCTCAGGGAAGCTCATCTGCATGCTCGTCGTCCTCATCAGGGTCTCCACCTGACTGCAGTTTGTCGCTGTAACCGACTTGAGTAGGCAAATGCTCACATTTAATGGCATCTGGCACTTTGGAGAGGTGTTCTCTTCACGGATGAATCCCGGTTTTCTTACATCTTTGAGTTCAGATTATGAAAAATGGGGGCAAAAACGAGTGTCGCATTTATAATTTTGTTCAGTATATATCCCATAGTTTGTACCTTTAGCGCAAACCTACCAATGTACGCTTATTGGGATTTTTTCTTAACCAAAAATATGTTGCAGATTACATATTGACCTAAACTGATGAAGACATTTTATTTTTTTTTAATTCCTTTATTGGAAATGTTTTATAGCAGAAAGTAAAAAAATATATATATTTTTTCAAAATTGTCAGTTTTTTGTTTATGGTGCAAAAATTTAAACCTGTAGAGGTGATCAAAGACCACCCAAAGAAAGCTCTATTTGTGGGGAAAAAGGGACATACATTTTATTTGGGTACAGCGCAATTGTCACTTAAAGTAAAACAGTGCCGAATCACAAAAAATGGCCTGTTCACGAAGGAGGGTAAATCTTCCGGAGCTGAAGTGGTTAGTGAAAACTGCACATACCATCTTGAAATGACATTAACATGCAAAAGTTTTATAATTTTAATGATTGGGTTTACACGTCATGAAAGCCCACTCGCACCATTGCCGTGAATTCAGGGACTCTTGCTCTCCACTGTCACTCCACAGCACTGTTGACTCAGTTTGTGTTGCCCACCTATCAGGGAAGTGATGTGACTCCGAGGAATGAGTAATAAAGGGCTCCCAGAATAGTCTGTGAGGATCCCAGAGAGCATCAAAAGCGGAGTGACTGAGATAACGAGGTCCCCAGCAGTGGCCTCTGTTATTCCATTGCTGATCTAAATGAGAGACTGCATGATCCCCCAGCAGTTTCTGTGTTTCTCTGAGGACACCGTTACCACTGTGTGCTGTATAGAGGAACGGCACATGGTTCAGGTCCAGAGGGAGTTATATCAGCTTCTTTATCCTATTAAATCCCCTTTCACATTTTCTGTCTACAGTAAACCCCCCTCCATTGCGGGGGTTACGTTCCGGACCCAGCCGCGAAAAGTGAAATTCCGCGAAATAGAAAAACCCTATTAAAATGCATTGTAGGCATGATTTTTTTACTGCCACTGTACGTGTAGAAGCATTTTAAGGTCTTTAAACACACTTTTAAAACAATAGAAACTCATTTAAACACATAAAAGATACTTAGAGACAGAGCAAGAGCTATGAAAAACACAAAAATCTTTCATTTTTAATGATTTATATAGTAAAATAACATTACAAAAAAAAACGCGAATTACCGGGACCGCAAAAACTGAACCGCGATGTAGCGGGGGATTACTGTATAGCATTTGCTGAGTATTCTTTACATCCTCATTTATAGTTACAGTATAGCAGAACTGAACCCGATCACTAAAATCTGATATAAGCTTAACATGTTATTGTATTCCCAAAAAAAAACTTGTTTTCATCTTTTTAAAGGATAAGTCTCACCATAGGGTGACAAAGTACATAATGCACTTTACAGGCAGAAGATACCCAAGAAAAAAAACACAATTGAAAAATACATTCTGAGATTCGGTACTCAGGCCGGGGGATCCCACTCCCCTGTTCGAAAATCCAAAGCAGAAATTAAGTTGGTAACTCTATAACTCCTTCGTAATATCCTTTATTTAGCTATATCATATACACAGGATTAATGCTGACATGTTTCGGCTATTACAGCCTTACTCATCAATGCTGACATGTTTCGGCTATTACAGCCTTACTCATAGCTAAGAGTAAGGCTGCAATAGCCGAAACATGTCAGCATTGATCAGAGATGTATAGTAACGAAGTAGAACTACTTAAGTACTGTACTTAAGTACCGAAATGCGGTATCTGTACTTTCCTAGAGTAGAATTTTTTTCTCCTACTTCTACTTTTACTTCACTACATTTTTTCGATGATTTTGATACTTCTACTCAAGTATTTTTTTTTTGTGCTGCATAGTTACTCGTTACTTTTAAAAAAAATACCACTGCCAGAACAGTAGATGGCAGGTTGCATAAAGCTCAAAAAAATGTGTATAATGTCATTTGTAAATCAGCGCATACGAAAATAAAGGCTGTGTATAATAAAAGCTGCTATACCAAATCTTTCCAATAAAAAGAAAATATGAAACAAACAAATAAATGGTGCTACAGCGCTTAAAGTGCATCAAGAAACTACTAACAAACACAGGTTAATCATTTGAATAAATCATTTGAAATAATAAAAAACAATATGATGTTCAAACTTTTGACTTCTTTGTTTAATAACTACATAACACAGTACTTGTACTTCTACTTTCAGTACTTGAGTAGAAATTTTTTTTCAAAACTACTGGTACTTTTTACTTTTAGTACTTAAGTAGCAAATTTTTTGAAAAAACTACTTGCAATACTTAAGTAAAAAAAATGTTGAATACTTTAGTACTTCTACTTAAGTAACTTTTTCTGCGAGCACTTCCACTTCTACTCAAGTCACTTTTTGATCGAGCACTTGTACTTTTACTCAAGTAGAAATTTCGAGTACTTTATACAAGTCTGGCATTGATGCTGTGTATATAACGAGCAGGGCCCTCTGATTCCTTCTGTATTGAATTGTATTGGAACTTTATCATCTCATGTTGTAAAGAGCTGTGCAAACTATTGGTGCTATTTATATCCTATATAATAATAATAGCGTAGTCAGAAGTGCACCACCACCCTCCCCCAAGCCTCTTTCTGACTACATATAAACCAAGGAGACAAAGCGCTAATTACTTTTAAGGGGCAGCGCTTGTCTTATGGCACTAGGCCAGGCCTTCCTGACACAAGCACCATCACAATGTATCCAGGGGCATATCAGCTCCAGTGCCTGTAAGGTCTCATTTACACCAGGAGAAGTGTCTGAGCTTGGGTGGCTTTTTTAATTGTTGTGTCCCATCTCAGGGCAGACCATTTTTGTGCACTTCATGTGCAGAGGGCAGTCCATGGGCCCTAATGGGCTGCCCTATGCATGTAAAACGCACAAAAAAAGGTGCCAGCAAAATTTTTAAAATGGCGCCGCACTAAAACACATGGTATTACGTGCCCTTGCTAGACACTCAAGGGTGCAAAAGGCAACACGTTTTTGTGAGGTATGCATCTGGTGTGAACAAGCCCTAAAAATGAAAGTAGCCAAGACAGGTGTGCAAGGGGGTGATGACACTCAGAAGTCAGTCTTAAGGGGGAAGAACAGAAATGCTGATATTGACTAAGGAAGGATTTTTCTTTAAAGGGTAACTCCACTTTAGTGGGGTAAAAAAACAGCAAAAAAAAGAAAAAATAATAAAGTGTATACAATTGCAACAACATGTCTTTATGAACCTTGCTTTGTGCACTGGTGCGCAGTCATGTTGGAACAGAAAGGGGCCATCCCCAAACTGTTCCCACAAAGTTGGGAGCATGAAATTGTCCAAATTGCCTTGGTATGCTGACACCTTAAGAGTTTCCTTCACTGGAACTAAGGGGCAAAGCCCAACCCCTGAAAAACAACCCCACACCATAATCCCCCCTCCACCAAATGATTTGGACCAGTGCACAAAGCAAGGTCCATAAAGACATGGATGAGCGAGTTTTGGTGGAGGAACTTGACTGGCCTGTACAGGGTCCTGACCTCAAACCGATGGTTTGGTTTAGAGGTTTAGGAGTGTGTCTATGGGAATGTTTGACCATTCTTCCAGAAGCGCATTTGTGAGTTCAGGCACTGATGTTGAAAAAGAAGGCCTGGCTCACAGTCTCCGCTCTAATTCATCCCAAATGTGCACTATTGGTTTGAGGTCAGAACTCTGTGCAGGCCAGTCAAGTTCTTCCACCCCAAACTCACTCATTCATATCTTTATGGACCTTGCTTTGTACACTGGTCCAAATCCTTTGGTGGAGGGGGATTATGGTTTGGGGTTGTTTTTCAGGGGTTAGGCTTGGCCCCTTAGTTCCAGTGAAGTGAACACTTAAGGCGTCAGCATACCAAGACATTTTGGACCATTTTGTGCTCCAAAATTTGAGGGAACAGTGTGGGGATGGCCCTTTCCTGTTCCAACATGATTGCGCACCACTGCACAAAGCAAGGTACATAAAGACATGGATAAGCGAGTTTGGGGTGGAGGAACTTGACTGGCCCGTGGCCCCCACAGAGTCCTGACCTCAACCCAATAGAACACCTTTAGGATGAATTAGAGAGGAGACTGCGAGCCAGGCCTTTTCTTCAACATCAGTGCCTGACCTCACAAATGCGTTTCTGGAAGAATGGTCAAACATTCCCATAGACACACTCCAAAACCTTGTGGACGGCCTTCCCAGAAGAGTTGAAGCTATTATAGCTGCAAAAGGTGGGCCAACTCAATATTGAACCCTACGGACTAAGACTGGGATACTATTAAAGTTCATGTGCGTGTAAAGGCAGGTGCTCCAATACTTTTGGTAATATAGTGTGAATGGCTTACACCAGGGGTCTTCAAACAATGGCCCTCCAGTTGTTCAGGAACTACAATTCCCATCATGCCTAGTCATGTCTGTGAATGTCAGAGTTTTACAATGCCTCATGGGATGTGTAGTTCCGTAACAGCTGGAGGGCCGTAGTTTGAGGATCCCTGGTCTACACCTTTCAACATAAAGCCAATGGACCAGCATGACAGCCAGGTAAAACAGATGACACCTCCATACAATAAACCCTAACTATACTTTAACTGCCCCTTTGTTGGGGGGTGGGGGGGGGGGGGGACAGAGAGAGACAGCAAGGAGGGACATCTGTTCCACCTGGACAAAGACACCTAAAAGTTAAACAAAATGGCCACCGAGTCCGCCGTCATTGTCCTCCATGAGAACAATAACAAATGTCAAAAACACGATTCCACTCAGAGACGGGGGCTGCGTTCTATTGCTATTTTAGAGGGGACGGCTGCCTAAAGCATTTAAAAGAAGGAAAAAAAAAAATAATAATGAAAGGCCTAAACGTCAACTCCAATTATTGCCATGGCAACCAGTAGCCGATTCTTAACTTGCAACAGTTTTTACCGTCAATCACTTCCCCACATCGGGCTCATTAATTACTAACTGCATGTTTTACTGCTTGATTGTGGAATATGTAGCCAAAGGCCATACATGTAGCCGGTCTAATTAACCCCTCCGCGCCGGAATCCGCTAATGAAATGCGGTGATATCCTTTTTGTGCACATAAAAATTATTATCTTTGCAATTCAATAGGCTTCCTTTAAAGGGCAACATCACCTCTCCTCCCCCCCAGCCTGTGATTGGATAATGAAGGAGCAGCAGGGCAAGAGGTCATCCCTTCCTGCCTCTAAGTATGTCCACAGTGTTAAGGTGCCCAAAGGTATTATTCATTTTTGGCAGGATCCATGGAGGGATATTGGGGGAAACACATAAGGATTAGAAAGCCTCGTCCTTTGCCGGTTATAGGGACCGCCTGTGTGCTGCCCTCCAATCCTTCAACAAAACCTGGTGCTAACCAGAACGCTCCTGTTCAGGACACAAGCTGGGCTACAAGACATCAGATTCAATTCCCTGTGATCACCATTGTTATTTGTCATGACAACCATTATTTCCAGCAATGACAATGCCAATGAAGGCTGAGAGTAAGCACACGGCTGAAATTAACATTATCACAGATAACACATACATAGCCCACTGCATTGATCCAGCCGTCTACTTCATCATCATCATCTTCACTTATATCTACCAGTGACATCACCGGGGCTCTGATCTCTCTTTTCCTCGCTTTAACACTCAGTCACTCTCTACCTCTCTGTTTTCCATTGCCCTTCTATTCCTCCCCTTTATCTCTCTCCCCCCTCTCTTTCCATTCCCCCCCCCATTCTTTCCCCTCTCTCTCTCTTTATCTTTCCATTTGTCTCACTTTCTCCCCCTTTTTTTTCTCTATCTCTCTTTCTTTCCTTCTCTCTCCCTCGCCTTTTTTTCCTATCACTCCCTCTCTCTCTTTTTCTCTCCCCCTTTTTTTCTTTCCGTATTTCCCCTGTCCCCCCATCCCCAGCTCTTTCTTTCTTTCTTTCTTTCTATCTTTCTTTCTTTCTTTCTTTCTTTCTTTCTTTCTTTCTTTCTTTCTTTCTTTCTTTCTCTCTTTCTTTCTCTCTCTCTCAGTCTCCCCCCTTCTCTTTCTCCCTATCTCCCTTTCTTTCTTACTCTCTCTCTTTCTCCCCTTCTTTCCTATTTTCTCTCTCCTCCTTCTCTTTTCCTTTCTCTCTCTCATTCCACCTTCTCTATTTCACTCTCTCATCTTCTCTTTCCTCTGTCTCTCCCCCCTTCTCTTTTCCTCTCCCCCCCTCTCTTGTCATCTCTCTCTTCCCACCTTCTCTACTTTACTCTCTTTCTTCTCTTTTTCCCTCTCTCACTCTCCCCTTCTCTTTTCATCTCTCTCTCCCTTCTCTATCTCCCTCGCCTTTTTTTCTGCCTTTTTCCCCTTCTCTTTTCACCCCCCCCCCCATTCTCTATCTCCTTCTCTTTTTCTCTCTTTTCATCTCTCTCTCTCCCCCCTTCTCTATCTCCCTCTTTTTCTCTCCCCCACCTTCTCTATCTCTCTATCTCCCTCTCTTTTTCTCTCTCCCCTTCTCTTTTCATCTCTCTCTCTCCCCCCCCCCTTCTCTATCTCCCTCTTTTTCTCTACCCCACCTTCTCTATCTCTCTATCTCCCTCTCTTTTTCTCTCTCCCCTTCTCTTTTTATCTCTCTCTCTCCCCCCCCCTTCTCTATCTCCCTCTTTTTCTCTCTCCCCCTTCTCTATCTCTCTATCTCCCTCTCTTTTTCTCTCTCCCCTTCTCTTTTCATCTCTCTCCCCCCCTTCTCTATCTCCCTCTTTTTCTCTCTCCCCCCTTCTCTATCTCTCTATCTCCCTCTCTTTTTTTTTCTCTCCCCTTCTCTTTTCATCTCCCCCCTTCTCTATTCTCTATCTCCCTCTCTTTTTCTCTCTCCCCTTCTCTTTCCAGCTCTCTCCCCCCTCCTTCTCTATCTCCCTCTTTTTCTCTCTTCCCCTTTCTTTTTTTATCTCTCCTGCCCCCTTCTCTATCTCCCTCTTTTTTCTCTCCCCCTTTCTCTTTTTATCTCTCCCACCCCCTTCTCTATCTCCCTCTTTTTTCTCTCTCTCCCTTTCTCTTTTTTTTATCTCCCCCCCCCCTTCTCTATCTCCCTCTTTTTTCTCTCTCTCCCTTTCTCTTTTTTTATCTCCCCCCCCTTCTCTATCTCCCTCCTTTTCCCCTTCTTTTTTCATCTCTCTCTCCCTTCTTTATATCCCACGCTGTTTTTTTCTCTCTCTCTCCCCTTCTCGTTTCATCTCCCCCCCCCTTTCTCTATATCCCTCTCTTTTTCTCTCTCCCCTTCTCTTTTCATCTCTCTCCCCCTTCTCTATCTCCCACTCTTTTTCTCACTCCCCTCCTCTTTTCATCTCTCTCTCCCCTTCTCTATGTCCCCCTCTCCCTCTCTTTTTCTCTCCGCCCTTCTCTTTTCATCTCTCAGACTCTCCCCCTTCTCTTTCCATATTTAGTTTTCTCCCCCATTTTTTTTCTCCCTCTCACTCAACTTCTTCTTCTCTTTTCATCTCTCCCTGACTATATCTCTCTCCTCTCTCCTCCTCTATCTCTGTTTATCTCCTCCCCTCTATCTATCCGTCTCACTCCATCACTTTCCATCTGTACCTCCCCCCACGCCCCCATCTCTACACCTGGGTCACGGACATCCAAAAAGATTTAGTATTGCAGCAGCCCTAGCCTAAATATACTCTAAATTTATTCTGCCCTGAAAGTTACAGAGCTTCATTAACCACTTTACCGCTGCTCACTGGAGCTCTACTGCGGCAAAGTGGCTCGATAACATCTGGCGACGTAGACCTACGTCGCCAGACATTCCCCTCTCTCGGCAGCGCGCGCGTGCCGCCGGAGGCTTGCTCCCACTGTATTCAGTCACAGCGGGAGTCGGGCCAGGGGAGGAGCAGCGGTGATCACCGCCGCTCTTCCCCGATCGTCGGGGATCGAGTGAGGAAATGTGTAAACAAAGCGGGCGGATCTCCTAAGTGACAGGCAGGGTCAGATTGCAGGGTTCAGCATAGCTGAACCTGCGATCTGCCCCTGTGTCACTCAGTCCCCTCCCCCACACACGTTAGTAAGCACCAGGCATACATTAACCCCTTGATCACCAATAAAAATTAACCCCTTCCCTGGCAGTGTCATTTTTACAGTAACAGTGCATATGTATAGCACTGATTACTGTAGTAATGTCACTGGTACCCCCAAAAGTGTCAAAATTGTCAGTCAAGGGTCAGTCAAGGGTCCGATCTGTCCGCCGTAATGTTGCAGTCCCGCAAAAAAAATCGCAGATCGCCGCCATTACTCGTTAAAAAAAAAAACACCAAAAACGACAAATCTTTTCCTTAGTTAGTAAACGCAATAACTTTTGCGCAAACCAATCAAAATACGCTCATTGCGTTTTTTTTACCAAAAAATATGTAGCAGAAAACAAATTGGCCTAAAATGATAAAAAAATTTGATTTTTACATTTTTTTGGGGGGGAATTTCATATAAAAAAATGTGAAAAATATTGTTATTTTTTCAAAATTGTCGCTCTTTTTTGTTTATAGCGCAAAAAGTAAAAATCCCACAGGTGATCACCAAAAGAAAGCTCTGTTTGTGGGAAAAAAAGGACATAAATTTCGTTTGGGTACGGCGTTGCATGACCGCGCAATTGTCAGTTAAATTCACACAGTGCCGAATCGCAAAAAGTGGCTCCGTAAGACAGCAAAATCCTCCGGTGGTAAAGTGGTAGCAACATGCAATAACAATATTATTGAATTATTATTAGATTATATATTTGGTAACTGTTTTACCTGTCAAAGGATTTGAAATTTTGTTAGGCTAGCCTACTGATCTAGGCTACTCCACTACGGAGCACAGCCAGATCCCTAAAGTGGAATTCCAGCTTAACCCTGACTACTCCTAAAAATGCTCCCTGCCCCCTCCTAACCCCTCTGCTTACTAACCTTTGCAAGAAAAATGCATATACTTCCCTTTTCAGGCCACTACAGTCCAGTCATATGGTCGGGCTCCCCTGTGTCAGCCAGCTTGGCTGCAGGGGAGAGGAGGGAGCATCAACAATGGATGGACCATTGAAGCCTATGGGTGATGTTACCACTCCAGGCTTTTCCAGCCATTGTCAGAGTGCTATCTCCTCTCCCCTACAGCTGCTGTCTGGCTGACAGAGGGGATCATGTGACCAGACCAGTACAGTCAGAGACAGTACAGTTGTATTAAAAAAATAGCAATGTGGTTAAAAAAGTAAGTAAAGCTCAAAATCCTTATAATAGATTTTATTTCCACACATGCAAATGCATTGGGAACACTGCACAATTAATTTTAAATAAAAAAATGAATAAAAATGTTTCAAATTTGATATTACTTTACAGAAAGTGAAGAAAAAAGAATATTAGGCTTTTCCAAAAAAAAATATCAGTGTCTGCATTTTTCTTTACAAATTCAAACATTTACTATAAAAACTTAAAAATCAGTGAAGATTTAGCTTTCCTGTGAATCACTGAACTAATATTTAGTTGTATAACCACTGTTTCTGAGAACTGCTTCACATCTGTGTTGCATGGAGTCTACCAACTTCTGGCACCTGTGAACAGGTATTCCAGCCCAGGACGATTACACTACATTCCACAGTTCCTCCACATTACTTGGTTTTACCTCAGAAACAGCATTTTTGATGTCACCTCACAAGTTTTCTATTGGATTAAGGTCCAGGGGTTGGGCTGGCCACTCCGTAACGTTAATCTTGTTGGTCTGGAACCAAGATGTTGCTTGCTTACTGCTGTGTTTGGGGTCGTTGTCTTGTTGAAACACACATTTCAAGTGCCTTTCCTCTTCGGTATAAGGCAACATGACCTCTTCAAGTGTTTTGATGTATTCAAACTGATTCATGGTCTCTGATATGCGATAAATAGGCTCAACATCGTAGTATGAAAAACATCCCCATATCACGATGCTACAGCCACCATGCTCCACTGTCTTCACAGTGTGCTGTGGCTTGAATTCAGTGTTTGGGGGTGGTTTGACAAATTGTTTGCGGCACCTAGACCCAAAAAGAACAATTTTACTTTCATTATTTCACATGTTGCGCCATTTCTCTTTAGGCCAGTCAATGTGTTCTTTGGCAAATTGTAACCTCTTCAGCACATGTCGTTTTTCCACAATGGGACTTTGTGGCGGGGCTTCTTGCCGATAGCTTGGCTTCACATAGGTGTCTTCTAATTCAGTGGTTCTCAATTCCGGTCCTCGGGACCCACTAACAGGCCAGATTTTAAGTATTACCTTGGGGGATGCAGACTAGAATACCACAATCACTGAGCAGAAAATGAGATCACCTGTGATGTAATTTAGTTATCTTGCAAACCTGGCCTGTTGGTGGGTCCCGAGGACCGGAGTTGAGAACCACTGTTCTAATTGTTACAGTACTCATAGGTAACTTTAGACCTTCTTTGATCACCCTGAACAGTGATGGCCCATCCATTGGGGGCGCAGAGGCGCCGCCCCCTTCTATCCATGCATCCGGCCCCCTAATCTACATGCAGGGCGCCGGACGCATGGATTCCAATAGGGGATTTTTTTTAAGCACGTGAATAGAGCCAGAGGCTCTAATAGGCTTCAAAAAAGAGTGGGCTCGGGGCGCAGAGCACTGCGCCCAGAGCCCACCCAGTTGTGTGACAATAGCGAATGAATATTCGCTATTGTCACACGGATTATCAATCCTGGCCAATCAGGAAGCGGGTCCTGAGACCCGTTTCCCGAATGGCTGAAAGGAGAAGCCATCCTATTGGCGATGGAGGAGGAGAGAGGAGACGCAGGGGAAGCCCGACCAACGAAGCGGGACACAGAGGAGACGGGGAAGCCGCCGCCTCCACATGTCAGTCCAGGGGCAGCACAGGGTCAGTGAGCCAGCGACCGGGGGGGGGGGGGTATGGTCTGTGGTGTGGTGTCAGTGGTCAGGTCCGTCTGCCGCCCCCCCCCCCCAACCCATGGAGCACCAGCCGCCACGGTCCCTGAAGCTTATCATTGGCTGAGTCTTTGCCATTTTGGCTCTTCTTTGATCCATTAGAATGGTAGTTTTCCGTTTTCTACCACATCTTTCTGATTTTGGTTGCCATTTTAAAGCATTTGAAATCATTTTAGCTGAGTATCTGCACTTATTTATATGTTTTCCCCTCTCCAATCCACTTTTTTAATCAAAGTACGCTGTTCTTTTGAATAATGTCTGGAAAAACCTATTTTACTTACATTTTGAGAGAAATGCACTATACCCAGCATGTACAACATTTGCTGCCTTCGTCCTTAACCAATTGCCGACCGCCCCATGTACATATACTGTGGGGCGGCGGCTCCTACAGGCAAAATTACGTACCTGAAATTCGCCTGTTACTTTTCGGGTTCGCGGCGCACTAGCCTGCCGCCGGCAGCCAGCTCTCTCTGTGATTGAACACAGCGGGAGCCAGTTAGCGGGTCCGGCACACCCGATGTCCGCAATTTTTAAAAAAATATTTTTATTGTTTTATAGCAGAAAGTAAAAACATTGTTTTTTTTTTTTTAAATTGTCAAACTTTTTTTGTTTATAGTGCAAGTGCAAAAAATAAAAACCGCAGAGGTGATCAAATACCACCAAAAGAGAGCTCTATTTGTGGGAAAAAAGGAAATCAATTTAATTTGGGTACAGCGTCGCACAGCCGTGCAAGTGTCAGTATCACAAAACATGGCCTGGTCATGAAGTGGGGTAAACCTCACGAAGCTGAAGTGGTTAAATAAGGGCCACCACAGGCCTCACTAATTGAACTCCACACTGCTATTATTTTGAACACGCCCCTTTGAATTAATGATTCAATTGATTAAATTACACAGAATCAGCAGCATGCATGTCATGACTGTTGGGTCTGTTGGTTTGCTATTACTCTGCTACACCTACTAGTAAATTATTTGCCATGCAGAAATATAATTCATACCAAAAACAGTGATTATTCTGGTTAGTGATGTTGGACTGCTATTATTTTGAACATCTTTGATATCTGCTGCTCCATAGAGGTACATGGACCATCTCATCAGGTCCGTCTGAAAAGACTGACAGGCGGACCTGATCAGAAACCCCATGTGAAAGGGGCCTAAGGAGTACAGCCAGAGCCCTAAAGCCCCTTAACTGGACAGTGAAGGAGCAGCAGTGCACTGATGAGGTTCACGTGCACTCTATCAATGCCTGATTGGCTACTACTGCTGGCTCTTTCTCTCCCAGTCTGAATAAGACTTTTGAGGAGATTACAGGAAAAAAAGTATGAAGACAAATTCAGGTACTTACATTAGGTGTATGATCTAAGGCTTACTTAAGAGAGTTAAGAAGTAGAGTTAATTAGTATTTTCTATACCCACTTGGATTTCAGTTTTAAATAAGTCCTATTATCCTCTAAAAGAACAGTTTTACTTAAAACGGCTTTGTCCGGCCTCATATGAACAAAGTGGCACCGCTGCTAAAGTGAGTTCCCTCGATACTATTTAGATCTGCAGATTTACACTGAGATATATAAAAACACGAGGCGTCTCAGATAGCTCAGCCTTTCCCCAGCTGCGGCTCATTACGGCCACTGTGCGCTCGCTGTTTTTAGCCCAGGGGAAGAGTACGCAGTGCCCTCTCTTCTGGTGTGAAAAAGTCAGCTGAGCCAGGGAAGTCACACCACATGTGAACACCAGGCGCTCCGAACCTCTTCTACCGCCTCAATCAGCAGAGAACGGGAACTCATATCTGCTCTACATTGTCCATTCTGGCACTTCCAAGGAAACGGCATGCAGCTAATACTGTAACGTCAACATGTTTGGTGGGGACTTTTTGCATGCTTGTTTAACTACTTTACCACCGGAGGATTTTGCTGTCTTACGTCTGGGCCACTTTTTGCGATTCGGCACTGTGCGAATTTAACTGACAATTGCGCGGTCATGCAACGCCGTACCCAAATGAAATTTATGTCCTTTTTTTCCCACAAACAGAGCTTTCTTTTGGTGATCACCTGTGCGATTTTTACTTTTTGCGCTATAAACAAAAAAGAGCGACAATTTTGAAAAAATAACAATATTTTTCAAATTTTTTTATATGAAATTCCCCCCCAAAAAAATGTAAAAATCTAATTTTTTTTATCATTTTAGGCCAATTTGTTTTCTGCTACATATTTTTTGGTAAAAAAAATCGCAATGAGCGTATTTTGATTGGTTTGCGCAAAAGTTATTGCGTTTACTAACTAAGGGAAAGATTTCTGTCATTTTTGGTGTTTTTTTTTTAACGAGTAATGTCGGCGATCTGCGTTTTTTTTTTTGCGGGACTGCGACATTGCGGCGGACAGATCGGACCCTTGACTGACATTTATGACACTTTTGGGGGTACCAGTGACATTACTACAGTAATCAGTGCTATAAATATGCACTGTTACTGTAAAAATGACACTGGCAGGGAAGGGGTTAATTTTATTGGAGAGGGAGGGGTTAATGTATGCCTGGTGCTTACTAACGTGTGTGGGGGGAGGTGACTGAGTGACACAGGGACAGATCGCAGGTTCAGCTATGCTGAACCCTGCAATCTGACCCTGCCTGTCACTTAGGAGATCCGCCCGCTTTGTTTACACAAGCGGACGGATCTCCAAACTCGATTCCCCGACGATCGGGGAAGAGCAGCGGCGATCACCGCTGCTCCTCCCCTGGCCCGACTCCCGCTGTGAATGAATACAGCGGGAGCGAGCCTCCGGCGGCGCGCGTGCGCCGCCCACAAGGGGAGGAGTCCAGCGACGTAGGTCTACGTCGCTGGAGGGGAACTAACCACTTTGCCGCAGTAGAGCTTGAGTGAGCGGTCGGCAAGTGGTTAAAGCAGTATGAACTACAAAAACAAAAATGAATTATATCACAGCTACCTAATCCTCATATGTGATCACTGTAATAGTTTTATCTGGTGATCATATCGATAAGATAATTTTCTTTTCCTGGACATCGTTCATCGTGACTGACGGGGATCTGCATCGCTCGACAAAGTGATTGATGGTGGATTTACTGTACATTGTGACCCCGTTCACACTGGGGCGACCTGTCAGACGACCTGGTCGCCTGACAGGTCGCCGTAGGTCGCCTTCCATAGAGAAGCTGTGGACCCGTTCTAATAGGAGCGACACAAGTCGCTCCGACTTAGAAAAAGGGTCCGGAGCTTCTTTGGTGCGACCCGGAGTGACCTGCATAGACTTCAATGAAATGAAGTCCGTGCCAGCCGATCCGAGGTCGCGGTGTGAGCAGCGCACCGCTACTTCACAGGTCGCCCCGGGAAGTAGCGTTGCCCCAGTGTGAACGGGGCCTGTGGGTTTTGTGGGCTTATCAAAAAGTATCAGTGTGTTTATTTACTGTTTACTTTTTTTGTAAATAGGTGGAGGGGTGGTATTTTGAGGGGTGTGCAGATTTTGACAAGTCCCCCAGCCACAGACCCCCACAACCACTGGGTCAGGGTTGTGAAGAAGAGGCCCTTGTCCTCATCAACAATGGGACACAATGCTTTGCAGGGAGGCCCCCCTTGGCAAGCTACCCCCCCCCCCCCATGTTGAAGGCATCTGGCTTTATTTCTTTTATAACCGGGGTGGTGTCCAAAAAAACAAAAACACCATAAAAGTGCATGGGAAACACACAAAAAAAAGTGCACCTAAGTGTGACTCTCTTAGCCAAGGCTCCTGACAGGGGGAAGGCTCAATTTGGTCCACCTACCCAAAAGGCCTGGCAGACCCCTCTCCTAAAGCCCTGTACACACGCACAGATTGTTGGCCGTAAATTGTTGGCCAACGTCCGATTGGCCGATTGTAGGCTTGTTAGTATGATGCTTTCGACAACCAACTGCGACTTTTCGGCCGAAAAAATCTGGTGTGCATGCTATAAAATTTTTGTTGGCCAACAACAGAACGGCCCATTGTTCCTCAGTCAGTACAGATTTCGGCAGACAAAAATCAGATGAGCAAGACTGGGCATGCTCAGAGAAGAAAAAACACAGGGAAAGTAAACCAGCACATGACATCACTTCTGAAGTTGTTTTTTGTTGGCCAACAAAAGTCCAGTGCAAGTCTAGAGCACATTTCAACCAACAAACAACACTGGACAAAAGACGGCCGATCGGTCGGCCAACAATCTTAGCGTGTGTACAGGGCTTTATGGTCAGTCGAAGCCAATCAAATGAGTATTAGGGGAAGGGCTATCCTAAAGAGAGACACCTCCCCCTTCTCCCGCTTTATGGGAGGAAGGAGCCTAATGGCCACACATTCACCACCCCTTTGACTTCAGGGTAGGACCCACACCCTCCATCTTATTGAGAAAGGAAACACAGACAAAAATTCAAAGTGACAAAATGTGAGGGGAAACATAAATAAAATAAATAGTGCTGGTGCCTGGCTAGGCCCTGAGGCATGGTAACAAAAATTGCACTGAACGTAGCCAAAAGACCTAACCCATGGAGGTGCAGTGGAGAAAAGCGAAGTGATGTGGCCTTTTCACAAAGTGGGGTTCCCAGTATGGTTCAGAAGGGGGGCGCTGCAAACTTGCCCCCCCCCCCGTCTTTATTTCCTGCATTCTTGGACAAGGGCCTGATGTGGATTGTTAAGAGACCTTACACTATCTTTTTCTTTTTTTTTTTAGTATGGAGTTTCCCCCCCCCCCCGTATCATCCATACCAGAGCCAGTGCAGGCCTAACACCAATTTGGTTTGCCCGTTTGCATAACTACCAAACAGGCAAATTTCGGTAAGAACATGGGCTCAGACTGAACCAGCAGCTCATCCCTAGTAAAAAAACAGCTCACTACGTGAATGGGTCCTTATACTGTCTTGTTGGGTCCCAAGTCCTTGAAGCTGTGGTTTCTATAAACTGCACCGATGATGGCCAAGTAGCCAGAAACATGCATTTTGGAATAAATGGCTCTATAATATTATTCTAGATTTGCACCATTGGTTCTAAATGGGCATTTGGCTGTTGGGTCATAATGGAATGATTTGCGTGGCTCCTCCCATCATCCTGAAATTAGGAATTATCCTTTTATCTTTGGGATATGTGTTAGAACGAGACATGTGAATACCTTCTGTTCTAAGAAGGCTCTACTCTCCTACGTAGATTGCGTTGGGGGAGCTTTTGAAATCCTTTAGTCAGCCATAACCCCTATGGTTATACTGTCTCATGAGGATGCATTTTGTAAGGCTGAACTCAAAGGACGTCTTTTTTTTCATTCTGACAATAACTAGAAGAATTCAGAACTTCTATGAATCTCACTGTAAAATGGAAAAAAATAAATAAAGACCTTTTTGAGGTTGGTACTCAGTGGCTGACTGTTATCAAACATCTGATGGACCAGAAATAGAACAAGCGTTGTTCAAGGCCTGTCAAGAGTTTAAAAAAGGAACGGAGAGTATTCTTAGTGAATTCCTCCACAGGGATCTATGAAAACTAGGTCATGTGAACCTGGACACTGCAACATGCCATATGTTGTAAAAAAAAAAAGAAAAAAAAATTGCAAATTTGAGTTTCATGTTAAATGTTAAATATTGGTCTTTTTCAAAATATTTATAACATGAATAAACTTATTTTTATTTATTTTTATAATAATAAATTATTAATATTAATAAATTAATAATATTTAATTAATAAATATTAATAATATTTATTTACTCCTTAGTTATAGTCTTCTACAGTAAGTACTTGTCTCCCAGAGTTGTATAAAGTACTCGAAACCCATATATAGTTACATAGTTACATAGTTAGTGAGGTTGAAAAAAGACAACAGTCCATCCAGTTCAACCTATGATGTGTGTGTGTGTTTGCTTTTAACCGTACATTGTATACCCCTGTATGTTGTGGTCTTTAAGGTGTCCATCTAATAGTTTTTTGAAACTATCAATGCTCCCTGCTGATACGACTGCTTGTGGAAGAGAATTCCACATCCTTACCGCTCTTACAGTGAAGAACCCCTTACGCACTTTAAGTTTAAACCGCCTTTCCTCAAGTTTTAGTGAATGGCCACGTGTCTTATTGTATCTCCTTTCTCTGAATAGTTTGTTTCTTATGCTAGGGTCACCAGTACAGTATTTGTACATTGATATCATATCCCCCCTCAATCGTCTCTTCTCCAGAGAGAATAGGTTCAGTGCTTGTAGTCTTTCCTCATACCTGATGTCCTCCATTCCCCTAATTATTTTTGTTGCCCTTCTCTGGACTTTCTCCAATTCCAGCACATCCTTCCTGAGGACCGGTGCCCAGAACTGGACAGCATACTCCAGATGTGGCCCGGTGCCCAGAACTGGACAGCATACTCCAGATGTGGCCGGACCAGAGTCTTGTAGAGTGGGAGAATAATCTCTTTATTTCTGGAGTGAATCCCCTTTTTTATACATCCCAGTATTCTGTTCGCTTTACTTGCAGCGGCTTGGCATTGCATGCCACTGCCAAGCCTGTTGTCTACCAGTACCCCCAGGTCCCTTTCCATCCTAGACTCACCCAGAGGTTCCCCCCCTAGTGAGTAGCTTGCTTTCTGGTTTTTGGCCCCAAAGTGCATTACTTTACATTTTTCTACATTAAACCTCATCTGCCATGTAGTTGCCCATCCCATTATTTTGTTCAGGTCCGCTTGCAAGGTTTCCACATCCAGCATAGAAGATATTGGTATGCCTAATTTAGTATCATCTGCAAATACTGAGATTGTACTAGATATCCCCTCCTCCAGATCATTTATGAATAAATTAAACAGGATTGGTCCCAGGACAGAACCCTGGGGGACCCCACTTTCCACACCCGCCCAATCCGAGTACTCCCCATTAATCACCACCCTCTGGACTCTCCCCTGGAGCCAGTTCTCTATCCAGGTAATCACCTTATGATCCATACCTACCTTCCTTAGTTTGTACAGTAAGCGTTTGTGGGGAACAGTGTCAAAGGCCTTTGCAAAGTCCAGATAAACCACATCCACAGGCTTACCTTTATCTAAGTGGCAGCTCACTTCATCGTAGAAGGTTAATAGATTGGTTTGGCAAGAACGATTTTTCATGAATCCATGCTGATTACTACTTATAATACCGTTTTCATTACTAAAGTCTTGTATGTGGTCCCTTAACATCCCCTCCAAAATCTTGCAGACTACTGATGTTAGGCTTGAGTGCTCGATCAAAAAGTGACTTGAGTAGAAGTACTAAAGTATTCAACATTTTTTGTACTTAAGTATTGCAAGTAGATTTTTTAAGAATTTTGCTACTCACGTACTGAAAGTAAAAGTACCAGTAGTTTTGAAAAACAAATTGCTACTCAAGTACTGAAAGTAAAAGTACAAGTACTGTGTTATGTAGTTATTAAAGAAAGAAGTCAAAAGTTTGAACATCATATTGTTTTTTATTATTTCAAATGCAGCTTTTATTTATACATACAGTAGCATTTATTTTCGTATGCGCTGATAATACACATGTTTTGAGCTTTGTGAAACCTGTCATCTACTGTTCTGGCAGTGGTCATTTTTATAATTGTAACGAGTAACTATGCAGCACAAAAAAAAATATTGGAGTAGAAGTATTGAAATCATTGAAAAAATGTAGTGAAGTGGAAGTAGGAGAAAAAAATTCTACTCCAGGAAAGTACAGATACCGCCTTTCCGTACTTAAGTACAGTAGTGAAGTAGTTCTACTTAGTTACTATACATCGCTGTTGTCTCCCTACCTTAGGCTGTACAGCAGGATGTCCTCAACATACAGTCTTTTATGTTATTAAGTAACAGACATTGTACTCTATGGGGCCTTCAACACTGAGGTCTGATGCACTGGAGCAGCCATTCCCAACCAGTAAACCGTAGGGATCCTCCATAGGTTGTTAGGGGTTCCTTGAGCTATGGCTGATTGACCTCCCATTTAATGGTGCCTGCATGGCTTTGGGGCCAACACCACTTGGCAGAGCCAGTGGCATGACACTAATAATGTTTTTAGCTACTGGTAAGGGGGCAATCTGACTACCATTATAAAGGGGGCATTTTTTATCACTGGTCTCCAATAAAATGGTTTTATCAAGGGTTCCCAAAAAAATCTGAAAACTGTTTGAAGGGTCGGCACTCCAGTAACAACATAAACACACTTCCTTTAATGTAAGGCGATAAAATACAGCTGAAAAAACAGCCGACGCGTTTCAGCCATTAGGCCTTGATCATGATAAAGGCCTAACAGCTAAAATGCGTTGCCTGTTTGTTCGGGTGTATTTTATTGTCTTACATCAATAAAGGAAGTCCATCTATGATGGTATACTGGAGTGCCGGCTTTTTCTTGCATGTATTTAGCTTTGGAGGTGGATGGAAGCCTTTTTAGCCTGAGCACCTGGCCTGGTGCCTTGGAATCCAGTGAGAGGTGGTAGTGCTGCTTTACTTCTTGCTCTTCATTTAAAGGGTTCCACTGATAAAAAAAGGCTAAAGTGTCACTAAACCCACATCCTAAAAAACTATCAATAAATGGTGTATTACATGCTGTTCATACTCACTTCATTTTCTGTATTCTGCAAAAAACCTGCTTGATCCTGCTGCTCTCTGTCTCCCTCTTCTGTCCATGTCCCCATTTCAGCTAGGGATTTTGCAGCTGTGGTGGCAGCTCTGCACATGCTCAGTTTTCAGTGAGTTTCTATGCTGAGCATTTCCTCCCTTTCACATCTAAGCAGCCCATGTGACTATAGAGTCACATATGTGGGCGTATACACAGTGGTAAATGACAGCACATTCCCTCCCTCCTCCTCCATGCCCACTAACAAGCTAAACACCATGGGGGATGGGATATTGCATGTAGATTAATGGAGGCTTCACCTCCCTCTTATTCTAAGACACAGGCTGGAAGGGTGTAACACAGCCTGTGACTGGCATAAATCCACCCACGCTATTTTATTTCCACAAATGGCTACCAGTAAGTGATTCTAGTCCTGACACCCTTCCTCTGTTGTGTAACACTGTTTACATTTTTGATCCCTAGGATTGGCTTTCACAATCACAAGGCATAGAGCCACACTCTGCATTTTAACTATGACCTTTGCTGCCCTATGACAGTATGATCATAGTCATTGTACATGCACACAATGTAGACAGAGTGCCAGAACACCACTCTGCTGTTTCTGCTGTTACAATTTAGTACGGCGGTAGTGGTTTAAATGATATTAAAGCCTTGTTTTTATTTTTTGTATAACAAACATGTTATACTTACCTGCTCTGTGCAGTTGGTTTTGCACAGAGTGGCCCGGATCCTACTCTTCTCAGGTCCCATGTCATCGCTCCTGGCTCCTCCCTCCTGCCAGATGCCCCCACCGGGGGTGGACTGGGCCAGGGGATAGGGGGGCAATTGCCCCCCAGACTGCTCTGACGCCCGGTAAAAAAACTGCACCGCTTCTGCCACAGACATGTCTAGAGGATTCCTGGTAAAGAGAAGTAAAAAGTACCCACCGCTGACCTAATAAGTGCAGGATGAAGACAAGGAAGAAGCGCAGACCTCCCCTCAGCATGGATGATGTAAACCTGAGCAGAGGTTAGTTCCATGCCCCACTGGAGACGCTCCTCCCCCAGCCAGCCCTGACTGGGCTGTCCCAGCTCCCCCCAACTGCCT
Source organism: Pelophylax lessonae (assembly GCF_965119305.1). Lineage (NCBI taxonomy): Eukaryota > Metazoa > Chordata > Amphibia > Anura > Ranidae > Pelophylax > Pelophylax lessonae. Next base: position 42,305,171 of record NC_138769.1, read on the forward strand.
CAAGCTGGCCAGGTGGGGAACCTGTATTCGACCAGTAGAGAGTACCTGGAGCGGAACATCAGCTTGGAATGAGGGTCAGGAGGAGGCCAGGAAGAGGGGGAGTGGGAGGGGGGCTGCACCATGGGTCTCTGGTTTGTACTTGCCCCCTGGGCCAAAAGTTGCCAGTCAGCCCCTGGCCCCCACAGCAAGCAGCTTTCTCTTGGGGCACCCAAGCAGGCGCGCTCCCAACCTGGGGCTCTACACTGCCCCCTCCAACTCCTGATTAGCTCACTGGCTGTGATTGAGAGCCAATGGCTCCCGCTGCTGCCATAAGCCAATTAGGAGTGCGAGTCCCCAGAGAGTCAAGGCTCCCGTGGACATCGCTGGATCGAGAGGGGGCTAAGAAAAGTAAGAAAAGTATTAGTGTGGGCTGGGGGGGGGGGGCTGTTGAGCTGCTGCATCAGTGCATGAAGGTAAAAAACATTGTGCCTTTACAACCATTTTAACCACTTGCCGACCGGTCACATTGACCGTGCTGCGGCAAAGTGGCTCGTTCCCATCCAGTAACGTAGACCTACGTCGCTGGACTCCTCCCCTTGTGGGCGGCGCGCGCGCGCCGCCGGAGCCTCGCTCCCGCTGTATTCAGTCACAGCGGGAGTCGGGCCATGGGAGGAGCGGCGGCGATCGCTGCCGCTCTTCCCCGATCGTCGGGGAATCGAGTCTGGAGATCCGCCCGCTTGTGTAAACAGAGCGGGTGGCTCTCCTAAGTGACAGACAGTGACAGATTGCAGGGTTCAGCATAGCTAAACATGCGATCTGTCCCTGTGACACTCAGTCACCTCCCCCCACACACGTCAGTAAGCACCAGGCATACATTAACCCCTCCCTCTCCAATAAAGTTAACTCCTTCCCCCCCATTGTAATTTTTACAGTAACAGTGCATATTTATAGCACTGATTACTGTAGTAACGTCACTGGTACCCCCAAAAGTGTCAAAAATTTCAGTCAAGGGTCTGATCTGTCCGCCGCAATGTCGCAGTCCCGCAAAAAAAAAATCGCAGATCGCCGCCATTACGCATTAAAAAAAAACAACAAAAATGACAAAAATCTTTCCCTTTGTTAGTAAACGCAATAACTTTGGCGCAAACCAATCAAAATACGCTTATTGTGATTTTTTTTTTTACCAAACATATGTAGCAGAAAACAAATTGGCCAAAGATTTTAAAAAATTTAGATTTTTACATTTTTTGGGGGGGGGGGATTTCATATAACAAAATGTGAAAAATATTGTTATTTTTTTAAAAATTTTCACTTTTTTTTTGTTTATAGCGCAAAAAGTAAAAATCGCACAGGTGATCAAATACCACCAAAAGAAAGCTCTGTTTGTGGGAAAAAAAGGACGTCAAATTCGTTTAGGTACAGCGTCGCACGACCGCGCAATTGTCCGTTAAAGTCACGCAGTGCCGAATCGCAAAATAGGCCCTGGTCAGGAAGGGGGAAAATCTTCCGGGGCTTAAGTGGTTAAGTAGCATTTTTTCTTTTTTTGTGGTGCTCAGATACAGTTTAGTCCTGCTTTAGGCAGGGATAGCCTACCCCAAAAAATAGGTTTGCAGATGGTGCTGGAGCATCTGCATGTAGATAGGAAGTAATTGAAGGAGATTAGCAGGAGATTAGCAGCACCAAGATGCATAAAAGGGTGAAAAAATGGTTGATTTTTCTAAAAGAAAAAAAGAAAAACAAAATATTTTTTTAATTTTGATAAATGCTTCAGCAAATGCCAGTTTATATTTATATCTATGCTAAGTTCCCTTCAAATAACGAATACCCCCCTTGTTTTTCTTGGACTGGTAATGGAAACGTTGACACGTAAGCCCCTTCTGCCAGCGCTGTACCATTATAAAATAATAAATTCACCCAGAGAACCTTTCTATTCGTCTTCAGGATCCTCTAAACGTACGTGAGTGCCTGAAACACCCTGTTCTGACCACAGGCTGGGAAATATGCACAATCTGACATCAGCAGGCCAGGAATGTCTGGCATCCAGCACAGCCACTTCTTACTCTGCAATTTCCCATCTCCTCTTCTGCCTTTGTTCAACACCCGACTTCTGGCTACTCAGATGCAAATGCTGCTTTGTGATATCAGAAGTGCTTTATAACCTCCCCCCCCCCCCCCCCCCAATCACCATTATTTTCATGGATGCCGAAACGCGTGAGATGACTGCTCCTGCTAAACGATTCCTTTTCTATTTATTTTTTTTTTTTATCTGTGTCTGCAGGCCACACTACACGCCGTCTGTCTCCTCTTATTCCATGTGGCGCTTTTAAGAAAAAAAAGGTGACAGATATAAAAAAAAAAAAATTAAAAATCTGTTTTTGATTCCTTTTCAAAAATACATTTTAATAAAAAATAAAATAAAATGAAAGCTTAGATTAGTGAGGGTGTAGATCAGGGGTCTGCAAAGTATGGTCCGAGGGCCACATCCAGCCCAATTCAAAATTCAATCTGGCCTGCAGCTATGGCCAGTGGTGTATCTTCATGGTGCACAGATTGAGGGTTAAGGTCAGCAGAGGCTGCCTATGCTGCTCTCTGCTTTAAACCCCCCCCCCCCCCATGTAAAGGAAGACCCTGATTTAGGGGGAGAATTTTGATGGGGAACCTGATGTAAGTGGGACAATTCTGATGGGGACCCTGATGTAAGGGGGCTAACTCTAATGGGGACCCTGATGTAAGGGAGACAACTCTAATGGGGACCCTGATGTAAGGGGGACAACTCTGATGGGAACCCTGATGTAAGGGGGGACAACTCTGATGGGGACCCTAATATAAGGGGGCCAACTCTGATGGGGACCCTTATTTAAGGGGGGCTCGTATGGGGCCACTGCTGTAAGAGGAACTCTGATGGGTATCCTGATGTAAGGGGGACTACTCTGATGGGGACCCTGATGTAAGAGGAGACTCTGATGGGAACCTTCATGTAAGAGGGGACTCTGATGGGGACCCTGATGTAAGCTGGAAAACTCTAAAAGGGAACCCTCATGTAAGGGGAGGACTCTGATGGGGACCCTGATGTAAGTGGGAAAACTCTGATGGGAACCCTGATTTAAGGGGGCCAACTCTAATGGGGACCCTGATGTAAGGGGGCCAACTCTAATGTGGACCCTGATGTAAGGGAGAAAACTCTAATGGGACCCTGATGTAAGTGGGACATCTCTGATGGGAACCCTGATGTAAGGGGGGACAACTCTGATGGTAAACCTAAAGTAAGGGAGCAAGCTCTGATGGGGACCCTTATTTAAGGGGGCTCTTATGGGGCCACTGCTGTAAGAGGGACCCTGATGTAAAGTAGACAACTCTCATGGGAACCTTGATTTACGGGGGGCTCTTATAGGGACACTAATGTAAGAGGAACTCTGGTGGGGATCCTGATGTAAGGGGGACAACTCTGATGGGGACCCTGATGTTGAGGAGATTCTGATGGGAACCTTCATGTAAGAGGGGACTCTGATGGGGAGCTTGATTTAAAGGGAGGCTCTTATGGGGCCACTGATGTAAGGGGGGACCCTGATGTAAGGTGGACAACTGTGATAGGAACCTTGATTTAAGGGGGGCACTTATGGGAACACTGATGTAAGGGGGGACAACTATGATGAGGATTTTGATTTAAGGGGGACTCTTATGAGGACACTGATGTAAGGGGGGACTCTGTTGAGGACCCTAATGTAAGGGGAATGTAAAGGGAACAAGGGGAACAACTCTGATGGACACCCTGAATTAGGGGGGACTCCGATGAAAACTCTGATGTAAGTGGGGACTTGCAGCTTACGCATGCATTTGCAAATGTGTGCTAACTAAACTCCGTTTTTAATGCATACTGTTGGATAGGTTAACCACTTGCCAACCGCCGCACAACTGTATACTGCGGCAGTCAGTCCTTCCTGGCCAAAGTGACGTATTGGTACGTCGCTCGCCCATGAGCCTCTAGGGGGCGAGCGCGCGCCGCCTGAGGTGCGCTCCCGCCCCCGCTCATTCCCTGACATCCCCGTGCGAGTGACCGGCGGCTCCGATGTCGGCCACTCGCGATCTCCCGCTGGAGAGGGAGAAAGCAGGCGGCTGATGTAAACACAGCCGCCTGTCATTCTCCCTGGTGTAACTGCAGAGACTATACGATCCTTCTATGTAGGATCCTATGTCTCTGTGGTTACATCACAAGCCACGCCCCCCACAGTTAGAATCACATTTAACCCACTGATCACCAATAAAGTTAACCCCTTCCCTGCCAGTGTCATTTTTACAGTAACAGTGCATATGTATAGCACCGATTACTGTAGTAATGTCACTGGTACCCCCAAAAGTGTCAAAAATGTCAGTCTAGGGTCTGATCTGTCCGCCGCAATGTTACAGTCCCGCAAAAAAAATCGCAGATCGCCGCCATTACTAGTTTAAAAAAAAGACGATAAAAATGACATAAATCTTTCCCGTAGTTAGTAAACACGATAACTTTTGCGCAAACCAATCAAAATACGCTTATTGTGATTTTTTTTTTTACCAAAAATATGTAGCATAAAACAAATTGGCCTAAAATGTTAAAAAATTTTGATTTTTACATTTTTTTGGGGAATTTCATATAAAAAAATGTGAAAAATATTGTTATTTTTTCAAAATTGTTGCTATTTTTTTGGTTATAGCGCAAAAAGTAAAAATCGCACAGGTGATCAAATACCCCCAAAAGAAAGCTCTGTTTGTGGGGAAAAAAGGACGTCAATTTCATTTGGGTACAGCGCCGCACGACCGCGCAATTTTCCGTTAAAATCACGCAGTGCCGAATCGCAAAATAGGCCCTGGTCTTTGAGCAGCCAAATCCTCCGGGGCTTAAGTGGTTAATTTGGTTGGTAAGCAGACTGGTTGGTGAGTTGAGCTGGGAATTTTCTCTGGTTTTGTCTGTCATGTGTTTGCCCTTCCATGTGCTCCTTGCTGTGAAGGCCAGTTATAGATGGGGGCAGGGGCCATTGCTTCCTGGTGTAGACCCTTTGCCAAAATTTTATGGCAGACTGTTTCCCCTCCATTTTATTTGTGCCATTGTCCATCAGTGTTGCCATCCGCCCGTAGATTTACGGACAGCCCGTAAAAACAGGGCACTTTTCTCCTGCCCGTAAATGCCCATTATCACAGGGACAGCAGTATGTGGAAATCTAAACTTTTAGGTCCCATTTACAGTAAGGCGTTCTAGTAACGCACCTGTTACATGCGGTAACACATGTACCATGCATCCCTGCGCTATTCATCATAAATGGCACTGCAAATTGCTAAGGCAATGTACCTACATGGCGCAGCGCGAAATATTATACCCCCTAAAAATACCACCCTACCGAACGTGACCCACCGCTACCACCCTGCATAGTGGTGTGGGCTTTTAGGGGTTAAAAACAGGCGGTGGGGATGACATAATGCATCCCAGCCGCTGTCAAACGCATTCTGAAAAGTGATCCATCGCAGACGGCTCCTCGGAGAGCAATGTAATTGTAAACAATCCCTTAAGAAAACCTTCAAGGAGGCCACTGCTGCCTTATCCTGCAGATAGCAGTTCCCTGGAAGCCATGCCGGTCCTCTGGCTTCAATGGATTGAGTCAGCAACCCAAAGGAGGAGTCCTGACTTCTATCTAACTTCCCTGATCTGCAGCCTTCTTCTAGGTCTGTGACTCAGAAAGTACTGAAACCAAGGCACATTTTTTTAGAAGAATGTCACCAAGGGTCATATTTCTCTTGGGAAAGGTTACCTTTAAATAAACCTGTCAGCCGTGCAAAACTATAAAGGTAACATAACAGGTCAGATGAGCGAGATGAAAGGTGCCTATGTGTACAGTATGTGCTGCTTCCCCATTTTACAGGAATTGTAGATGTAGGGTAAGAGGCACGGTGCAGCTCCAACCCGGGCTAAATGACGCGACTGGCAATGGTTCAGGGGATTAACCTCTCGCTGCCTACATAATGCATCTTTGCGGCAGTAAAGAGGGTGGCCTTTAACGCCCGCACACTGCACATATGCATCCATGGGTGGCAGAGCTTTCTGTGCTGATACATGTTCCCAAAACAGAGACCGAGCTGTCATAGACAGCTCTCTGTCCGTACTAATGATCGGGAGCTGGCCATTCACAGTGGTCTTTTGATCAGGACAAACTCTCTGATGTAATAGTGACTCCTTTGGGAAGCCTGATGTAAAGGGGGACTCTCGTGGGGTCCCTGATGTAAAGGAGGTTTCTGATGAGGTCCCTGATGTAAGTGGGACTCTGCTGGGGACCCTGGTGTGAGGGGGGCTCTGATAAGGAGCCTGATATAAAAGGGACTCTGATGGGGACCCTGATGTAAAGGGGGACTCTGATGAGGAGCCTGATGTAAGAGGGAGTCTGATGGGGACCCTGATGTGAGGAGGGCTCTGATGAGGAGCCTGATGTAAAAGGAACTCTGATGGGGACCCTGATGTGAGGAGGGCTCTAATGAGGAGCCTGATGTAAAAGGGACTCTGATGGAGACCCTGATGTAAGGGGAGCTCTGATAGGGACACTGGTGTAAAGGAAGACACTGATGTAGTGGGACTCTGATGGCGACCCTGATATAAGGGGAGACTCCGGTGTAAGAGGGACCCTGATGTTAAGGGGGATTCTGATGGGGACCCTGATGTAAACGGGACTCTAATATGGACCCAAATGCAAAGGTGCTCTGATGGGGACCCTGATGTAAGAGAGAATCTGATGGGGATCCAGAGTAAAGGAGGTATCTGATGAGGTCCCTGATGTAAGAGGGACTCTGATGGGAACCATGATGTAAGGGAGGTCCTCTGATGGGGACCCTGATGTGGGAAGGACTCTAATGGGGACACTAATGTAAGGGAGCTCTGATGTAAAAGGACTCTGATATAAGGACGGTTATTATCGTTTCATAGATGTGCGCTCCAACAAAAATCACATAATGCGGATATAAAATGCATGGATGCAACTGCAAGTCAGTAGATGTATGCTGGTGGATTGTTGGGATAGGAGCCCATGTGCATGTATCCTGGGGATAATCTGGTAACAGCAGTTGGGGGTAAACAGTCTGGATGTGGAGGGGTATAGAATAGTTGGATATCTCACTACCGCAACGCCCCTTCACAGTATGGCGTCCCTCTGGGTGCAGAGTCACCCACATTGCACTGGCATCCGACTATCCAAGTGTCTGTGCCGAACTCGGCGTTCACCAGATCAACTGCACATGTCCATAGCTGCCATCCTGTGGAAAGACGTCACATGCGTGATGACGCCAAGCTGACGTGTTTCGTTAGCCAATCATTGCTAACTTCCTCAGAGCCAACCTGGACACTTCCTATTGGCTGCCTAATGATGGGGTCCTCTTAGGATCCTCAAGACTAGAGTGGAGAGTAGACATTTGGAAGAGGTGACCGGTCAGCTACTTTGTGTTTGGGTGACTAGGGCAATTCTATTGGCTGTCCAATGGAGCCAACCTGGACACTTCCTATTGGCTGCCTAATCATGGGGTCCTCTCAGAATCAGCAAGACTAGAGCGGAGAGTTGACATTAGGAAGAGGAGATCAGTCAGCTGCAGCGGGACTCCAGGAATCTGATCTGTACCAGCAAAATGCATGGCATTAGACCTATAAAACAGTCTAGGGCCTGCCTTTTTTTTAGCATTTATTGCTTGAAGTACCATTAACGGAAGAGGAGTTAGGGAATGGGATACTCCAAAACGAGTAGTATTTAGCAAAGAGAGGACAATCTTCTCCTTAGGTAATATAGGGTATTGCACAGTCTTATGCCCCACAGCTGGGGACCATGAGGAAGGTTTCTGAGCAGTCTAAGGGCCCACAGCTGAAGACCATGAGGCAAGTCTTTGACATCTGGTTACCTTGCGCCAATGCACAATTGCTAGTACCCAGTGCAAGCTCCCGAACACTAGACAGTCACCGGGATATATATATATATATATATATATATATATATATATATATATATATATATTAACTCCTTCCCATCAACCAAACACATACTTTGTATATGAGGCAGTACGGAAGAAATGCCTCAGACATTACCTTTCTCAAAGGGGCCCTGGGGGAGTTAACAACTGGTGAATGGGTGCAGGGTGTGGGGGTTTGGAAGGTGTTTAGCATTGCCCAGAGATGGTATTTAAAGTTGGTTGCAGGGGACACCCCATCGCACTGCAAGGGTTAAATACTCGTTTAATGGTGCAGAGATAGGGTGTAATACCTACCTTATAGCTGCCTCTGCTAGTCTTACTTGGGTCAGTAGCCCTACACTGTGTGTGATGACCCAGAGGGCCCGTCCACAGCCCGGAGATTGGGGACAATGCTGGAAACTGCAGACCAAGGGATGGGGTTTTAATATACTTTATCCCTGCACCCCCTAGACTAAACAAGCAATTACCTATGCAGTGCAGGGGGCTCCATTGCAAGGGTCCATCATGCTATGCTGCCACTGTAGATACAACAGGTACTGCTCAGAGTTCTTTAATTGCCCAGAAATCGACTATAGTGAAGCTGCGGCCTCCACCTACACAGCTCCAGAAATACATTTATTTTTTGCCGTGACATTAATTGCCATTATTCCCTGCAAGAACAAAAAATAAATAAAAAACAGCACCCCAAGCAGTTCGAAAAAATTTGATCTTGAGTCATTTTTCTGGCCAGGTCTAATTGTGTGTGAAACAACAGCTTGTTCCGTGTACATTGCACACAGGGGTCAGGTGAGGTGAATCCTGAAAATTGGTGTCTTGCACAGATGGATTAAATTTCAGCCACATTTCTCAGTTCTGCCTTACATTCGGCTAATAATGCGATCATTATGCATCCATCGGCCTGGTCTGATCTTCTTAAAGGAGATCTACACTGAGAGAAGTACGAGGGCTTCCACTGCCGACCTGCTCCTGAGAATGCCAGCTTACAGGCTGTCTCGGGTTTCAGTGCTAGCAAGAAGTGAAGTTAGATTTAAGTCAGTGCTTTCAGTGGTTCAGAACATGTTGAAGCTTTTGGATTGGTATGACAGCCAGGCAGCTAGCATTTTTAAAGGCAGAAGGGCAGAGATGGCTTTTGGTTGTTGTACTGGAATTATATGCAGCTGCAGCCATCACCCCAGTATTGTTTTTTAGAGCCGGCGGTTGGTTCTCTAGTAATAGCAAGTGGAGCAGCTTACCAGCCCCTTGATTGCTATTACAAGCAGCAAGAGGGGACATCCCCCCATCCTCTTTCCCGCTAGCTTCCAGGACTCTCTTGACTCTTCAGTCCCACGGGGAGACCCGAGCAACCAGCCAGCACATCCGCCGGCTGGCTGGACAGCCAAGCAAATCCATGATCGACTTTGATTGGCTGTTCGTAACATTAAACCGGAAGAGATGACATGACATGAGTGAACCATCAACGCCAGTTTTAAAAACGCAGATCTTGGTGTTTTGAATGCTTTTAACCACTTTAAGACCAGGCCAATTTTTGACACTTGGGGGTTGATTTACTAAAACTGGAGTGTGCAAAATCTGGTGAAGCTCTGCATAGAAACCAATCAGCTTCCAGGATTTATTGTCAAAGCTTAACTGAACAAGCAAAAGTTAGAAGCTGATTGGCTAGCAGCACCGCTGCACCAGATTTTGCATTCTCCAGGTTTTAGTAAATCAACCCCTTGGTGTTTTTTTGCTAGAAAACTACTTAGAACCCCCAAATATTATATATATATATATATATATATATATATATTTTTTTTTTTTTATTTTTTTTTTTGAGCAGAGACCCTAGAGAATAAAATGGAGATCGTTGCAATATTTTTTATCACACAGTATTTGCACAGCGGTCTTCCAAACGCAATTTCTTTGAAAAAAAAAATCACTTTTTTGAATAAAAAACTAAGAAAACAGTAAAGTTAGCCCAATTTTTCCATAATGTGAAAGATAATGTTACGCCGAGTAAACAGATACCAAACATGTCATGCTTCAAAATTGTACACGGTCGCGGAATGGCGACAAACTTTGGTGCTTAAAAATCCCATAGGCAACATTTTAAACATTTCTACAGGTTACCAGCTAAGAGTTACAGAGGAGGTCTAGCGCTCAAATTATTGCTTTCGCTCTAACGATTGCTGCAATACCTCACATGTGTGGTGTGAACACCATTTACATATGTGGGTGGGACTTCCCTATGCATTTGCTTCTGCACGCGAGCTAACGGGGACAGAGCACTTTCATTTTTTTTTTTGTCTCATTTATTTTTTTATTATGTTTTATTTTTACACCGTTTAAAAAAAAAAAAAATGTGATCATTTTTATTCCTATTACAAGGAATGTAAGCATCCCTTGTAATAGAAATAGGCATGACAGGTCCTCTTTATTGTGAGATCTAGGGTCAAAAAGACCTCAGACCTCACAACTTCACTAAAAAAGAAAAAAAAAAGAAAAAACTTTGAAAAAAATTGGCCCTTTAAACCGGTTGCTAGGCAACAACGTTTGCCGTCGCTCCGGTCCTCCAAGACCATAGAGTCCAGTGAGGGCCATCTTGCCCTCACTCGACTTCCTGTCTCAGAGGATCCGGGACCGGATCATTTTCCCCACTGCCGGCGGGTCCGCCGCTTAGACCACCCTTATCTGAATTGCCCGCCGTTTTTAAAAATACCAAGGTTAAGGCCGCTATCTGCTGCCATAACCCCGGTATTTAGTGTCAAAGTACCAACTTAAATCGACGGTGGACGGTCGGTAAGTGGTTAAGTGCTGAGGAGGGATTTGGGGTCTTATAGACCCCAGATCTTTCCATAAAGAGTACCTGTCACTGCCTATTACTGTTACAAGGATGTTTACATTCCTTGTGACAGCAATAAAAGTGATTTAAAAAACATTAAAGCAATAGTGTGAAAATTTTACAAATGAATAATTAAAAAAATTTAAAGTGCCTCTGTCACACATGTAAGGTATCGCCGCGAACATCAGATCATGGGCAGTAATTCTATATATGGCCCTTGGAGGAATCATGTCTCAGAGTCTGATGAGGAAGCTGTTCACTTCAAATAGCTGCAGCTTCCCAATCAGACCCTGAGGCAGGAACGTTATACCGCAGCTGGGGTGGGACAAATTAAGACTGGGGGGTGCCCGATTTTAAGTCTTGCCTAGGGCAACACAAAACCAAAATTCACCACTGCCTGTCACACATAAAAAGATAAACATTTAACCAGTTACTGCAAAGTGACATAGGACTACGTCGGCAAACTTTGCGGTAGTATACCGGGATGATGCCTCTAGAGCCCCGAGCACCCAGCCGGCACGTCTGCTGGCTAAATGGAGTCCCGATCAAAGCCGGAATAGGCTTCGATCGGGTCTCCGATGACGTAACCCGGAGGCGGCGTCCATGACGTCACTTCCGGGTTACTGTGCTGCAAAAGGTGGCAAATTTAAAAAACGGCTGTATGCAAAAACGCCGTTTTCGGCGTTTTGCATACATGGAAGTGTAGTGGAGGGGTCTAGGGTCTTTTAGACCCTCGATCCCTCCATAAAGAGTACCTGTCACTGCATATTGCTGTCACAAGGGATGTTTAAATTGCTTGTGACAGCAATAAAAGTGATCAGATTTTTTTTTTTTTAAACCTGTAATAAAGTTAAAAAAAAAAATAAAATACATAGGAAAAAAAAATAAAAATTTTAGCCGCCCCCGTCACCGTTAGCTCGCGCACAAAAAAAAACGTATACTGAAGACAAGCCGCGAATTAAATCGCTGTTCAAACCACACATGTGAGGTATCGCCACGATCGCCAGAGCGTGAGCAATAATTTAAAAAAAAAGAGCTACACTCTAACTCTAAACTGGTAACCGTTAAATAAATGTAAAGCGTCGCCTATTGAGATCTCTATTGACCGTAGTTTGTCGCCATCCCACGGGTGTGCGCAATTTTAAACCATAACATGTTGGGTATCTATTTACTCGGCGTGACATCATCTTTTACAATATACAAAAAAAAACGAGCTAACTTTACTGTTTAGTATTTTTTAAATGCAGTGAAATGTGATTTTTCTAAATTTTTCTAAAAAAATGGCGTTTTAAAGACCGCTGCGCAAATACCGCATGACAAAAAATATTGCAATGACCAACATTTTATTCTCCAGAGTCTTTGCTAAAAAAATATGCTGGTTACCTGCTCCTTATACTTCAATATCCTTACTTGAATTTGGAGTGCTTTAGGCATTTCTTCAGGATCTGTGCAGTAATCCAGCCAAAAAATTTGCCTCTGTGCAGGAGCTTCCTCTAATAAAGACCCGTCACAGCTGCAGTCACTGCTTGTGCAGGATGACTGGTCTGGTCTCCGCCCACTGCTGTAGTTTACTTCAGGCAGCTTGTAGTACGTGGGGCCAGCTGGGTCCCTCCCACAGCTCTGCTATGTACAGCACAGTGATGATGTGACGATTGGTGGCCATTCAAAAGTAATCTTACAATGAGGTAATGTGCGTGAGCATGGAAACACTCTGCAGACAACTAGAGTAGGCAGCTCACCCAAAGAAATAATCAGATTTGAGAAAACGTTATTGCAAACAGAGGAAACTTCAAGTGCTGGGGCAAGCATATTGAATCAAAGAAAATAATTACAAGCAAGCCTAATGTGTTAATGCATTAGGTTTTTTTGATAGACTAGAAATTTTTGTAAACAACTGTCACTTTTTTTGCCTCTCTCTGAGAAGATTTACCAATCTCTGGGAGATAAAGCAGAAAGTGAGGATAAATCCCTCCTTAGCAGAGTTGCCAACTGTCAGTAACGTAACGGTAATGGATATTCAAGGACAGATGTAAAAATTACTGATTTTACAAAATGTCTGTGAATTTACAGACAGTTGGCAACCTTGCTCCTTAGTTGGCACTGAAACAGGCATCCCCATTGAAAGATAAACTCTAAAATGTTCCTGTTCAACTTTAAAACTGTGGATTCTCCATTACTTTCTTTCTTGATGACAACGGTCATCGGGACAAACAGGAAAAAGTGAATCTGTCTAGCAGGGACACAGTAAAAAACCTAAGAGGGGTCACCTTCAATCCCCAAAAAAAGTTTGCCTTTTGCTACGCCTTTTTTGAGTTTCGCTTCAGCGACAAGCCCAACACTCCCTCCCCACCCAAAACTGACACTTCAGTTATGGATGAATGCTAGACAATTCCCAACTGCTTATTTGTCCATCATGCATTTAAGAAGCAAGGTCTTCCAACAGCAACCAGACGAGTAAGAACCCTTATAACAGTCATAATGAGGATGTAAATGAGGACAATTATGTCACTAAAGTTACCAAATTGTATAAGAACCATGGAAGTCACCAAAAGAATTAGAACCATGTGAGTCGCTAAAAAGTATGAGAACCATGGGAGTCTCCAAAAGAATAAGAATCACAGGGGTCACTAAAAAGTATAGGAACCATTTGAGTCACTTAAAAGTGTAATTCCCATGGGAGTCACCAAAAAGTATAAGAACCATGGGAGTGACCAAAACATTTAAAAACTTTGGGAGTCACTAAAAAGCATATAAACCATAGGACTCTCCAAAAGGTTAACAATCATGAGAGTCCCCAAAAAGTATTAAAACCATGGAAGTCACTGAAAAGTTTAGGAACCATGGGAGTCCTCAAAAATTATAAGACCCACAAGAGTCATCAAAAGGTATAATACCCATGGAGGTCATCAAAAAGATAACATGGAGTGACCAAAAAGCATAAGAACCATGGGAGTCTCCAAAAGGATAAAAATCATGGGAGTCACCAAAAGGATAAAAACCATGGGAGTCTCCAAAAGGATAAAAACCATGGGAGTCACCAAAAGGATAAAAATCATGGGAGTCACCAAAGAAATGTATAAGAACCATGGGAGGCACTAAAAAATATAAGAACCATGGGAGTGACCAAAACATTTAAAAACTTTGGGAGTCACTAAAAAGCATAAAAACCATGGGACTCTCGAAAAGGATAACAATCATGAGAGTCCCCAAAAAGTATAAAAACCATGGAAGTCACTGAAAAGTTTAGGAACCATGGGAGTCGCCAAAATAATAAAAATCATGGGAGTCCCCAAAAATTATAAGACCCATGTAGCGGAATGGACACTGAGAGTGTGGTTTGTGTTGAGAGAGTGAGAACTCTTTCACTTGGGACTATCATATTTCTGAGCAGTGTCCCTCAGGAGATGTGTGGGGATGTAATGCAGATGGCTACAAAATGGTAGAAGTGTTTCATAGACCCATGCCAGTGGGGTGGGGTTTGTTATTGTGAATACATGCATTCCATTGTTCTATTGTTCCTGTCTGCCTTGTAAGCTATTATGGGATGTGTGTTTGTGTGGGGGATGGCTCAAAGAGGGAGGGGTTTTCACAGAGTGTAGATCTCTGTTGTATTCAATAAACGATCAGTTCTGGTTGACTCCCAGCCTACGTGTCGTCTAGTTCTTGGGAGGGAAGGATGGTATAATGCTACCTGGATTGTTGCATGCTGTACCTGCCTATTTGGATTATTACCTGTTTTCCTGTCTATCAGCAGAGACCCTGTGGATTAAACTACTTCTCCGCTACAACCCACAAGAGTCAAAAGTATAATACCCATGGAGGTCATCAAAAAGAAAACATGGAGTGACCAAAAAGCATAAGAACCATGGGAGTCACCAAAAAAATGTATAAGAACCATGGGAGTCACTAAAAAATATAAGAACCATGGAAGTCACTAAAAATGATAAATATGTTAACGCAATCAGGAATGCTTGAAATAGACCTTGCCTCAAAGCAATCCATTTTGTTGATTCGGTTTGTCCTTCAAAATGCAAAACCTTAAATACAGCCCTGGAGTGCAACATTCATCTCTTTGTTTGAAGTCCTAAAAGACCTTAGAGGCAGACATGACATAAAAACATTGCAGGTAAGTTCTTCACAATGGTTCCAGGTAAAGGCAGCAGCTCCATAACACAATTTACTCAGAAAAAAACAAGGAATGTACATCAGACACCCAGCTACATTGGCAGATGTTGTATATAGTTATATTAAATTATGTTAGCGCACTTTAAGGACATTTGATCATAGCACAAAGTCTACATGATCCCAGTGTTTAGAGAAGTGACATAAAAATTCTTAACCAACTCGAAACTTAGTAAGAAAACAAAACCCCTGAACCAGATCTAAACTTTTTCATTTTACATTTATAGAAAAACAGAAAAACTCAACATCGTTGCTCATTGCCGTTCATTATCAACTCTTCAACAGGGACTATTATGTCTACTCAAAGTCAGCAAACCTTCAGACCATCAAAGAAAATTCAGTATATATTACCAGTTCATCACCATCCAATGCATGGCTGCACCTCCTTGGTGTGGGACTTCTAAAACATACATGCTTCTGTTTAGCCCTGTTCTTATATCTCACATCAAAGAATGAAAATTTTCATAAAATTCATGTTAACCTTTCTTCTGGTTTAGCTGGTACTTGGTCACATTCAATTGGACTTGTTCTGTAATGTTGAAGAAGTTTTGTAGCTTCTCCAAGCTACTTCTTCAATTCTCAGGCTTCACTAGAGAAGGGCTTGGAGAAACTACGAAAAGTCTTCAGCATTACAAAAGTTCAGTTGAATGTAAGTTAGTCACATTCAATTGGACTTGTTCTATAATATTGGAAATGTTTCGTAGCTTCTACAAGCAACTTCTTCAATTCTAAAGCCTCGTACACATGCGTTGAAAATGGGCAGGGAATTTTCTTCCGAAGACCGATCTGCCGATTTTGGGCTTGTTAATATGATGCTTCCAACAACCGACTCCGACTTTTCGGCCGAAAAAAATCTGGTGTACAGGCTATAAAATTTTTCTCCGCCGTCAAAACACGGGCGATTTTCGTGCAGTCAGTACAGATTTCGACAGCGAAAAATCTAATGAGCAAGTCTGGGCATGCTCAGAGAAGAAAAAACACAAAGAAAGCAACCCAACACGTGACATCACTTCTGAAGTAGAATTTTGTCGGGCGAGAAAATTCGTGTGCAGTCTAGGCACATTCCAACCAACAAAACACCACTCTGTACAAAAGACGGACGATCGGTTGGCCGATAATCGTTGCGTGTGTACTAGGCTTTAGGCTTCACTGGAGAAGGGCTTGAAAAAGCTAGAAGAAGTCATCAACATTACAAAAGTCAAGCTGAATGTGAGTAGTTGGTCACATTCAATTGGACTTAATCTGTAATGTTGGAGATGTTTTGTAGCTTCTCCAAGCCACTTCTTCAATTCTCAGGCTTCACTAGAGAAGGGCTTGGAGAAACTACGAAAAGTCTTCAGCATTACAGAAGTTCAGTTGAATGTAAGTTAGTCACATTCAATTGGACTTGTTCTGTAATATTGTAAATGTTTCCTAGCTTCTACAAGCAACTTCTTCAATTCTAAGGCTTCACTGGAGAAGGGCTTGAAAAAGCTAGAAGAAGTCATCAACATTACAGAAGTCAAGCTGAATGTGAGTAGTTGGTCACACTCAATTGGACTTAATCTGTAATGTTGGAGATGTTTTGTAGCTTCTCCAAGCCACTTCTTACTCCAAGCAAATTCTTAGGCTTCACTAGAAAAGGGCTTGGAGAAACTACGAAAAGTCTTCAACACTACAAAAGAAGTCCAGTTGAATGTGACTAACTACTACTAGTTAAAGACCTGGATAAATGAGAAACTTCACAGACATACTGTCTTCTAGTGGAAGTACGTTATCTATTAAAGGGCATCTAAAGCTAAAACTAATTTTATTCGTTTTGGACAGAAGGGTGGGTTCAGAACCACTGTCAGGTTATTATTGCTGTGATTTCATCTCTATTATTGCCATTGTCCCCAAGACTAAAAGTGAGGAATCATCCAAAATTTCGAGTTGTCACCTAAACAGAAATAGAGATCCAATCTTCCTACAGGGAAGTGCCAAATGTAAAGAGTATTGCTTCCACTTTGGAGAGATTTTCTTTTACTTCCTTTTGTTACTAGAGGCCAGAAAGTGAAATATATTCTCCCCAGCAGGACATGGATGGTTGTACCCAGCGGGGTATTTTGGTTTTGTGCTGCCCTAGGCACGACTAAAATTGGGCGCCCCCCCTCCTATGTAAATTTGCCCTACTCCTTCCCTTTTAATGGATGTGACTCCTTCCAAAATTGAAGGACTACAAGTCCCAGCATAAACCCCTGAGATCTCACAAGGGGGGGGGGTGGGAGAGAGAGAGAGGGGTGGGTGAGGGAGATGAGAGAGAGAGAGGGGATGAGAGAGGGGGGTGAGAGAGAGGGGGTTAGAGAGAGAGAGAAAGAGAGAGGGGGGTGAGAGAGAGGGGTGGGAGAGAGAGAGAGAGAGAGAGAGGGGAGTGGTGGGAGAGGGGGGGGGGTGAGAGAGAGAGAGGGGGGTGAGAGAGAGAGAGGGGTGAGAGAGAGAGAGGGGGGGTGAGAGAGGCAGCTCTAGCAGTCAGTAGCCAATAGAGTCTCAGGTGGGGGGGTGGCTTTTTTGCTGCCCCCCTGCAAAGTGCTGCCCTAGGCCTGGGCCTTGTTGGCCTAGGCCAAAATACAGCAGTGGTTGTACCAATCTCTACTATGTTCCACTAAAGTGGATGAAGTACATAGAATAAAAGTTCAGAATTTTTCTATCTGCCAGGCAAGAAGCATGTTCGGATCAACAACGGCAGTTTCTAAATTTCTTGTGGTACAGGTTTCCTTTAAAACATCACCAGATTGCTAACACCTTTTGTAGATCTCCTTACTCTTTTAAAGTAAATCCCAAATCCTGACATAGGTTTTAAACCCTACCCACTCTACTTAAAAAAAAGGTTTTATTTATGACTGTATCCGATGTTGATGTCTGTCTCTATGACTACATTGGAAGTGAGGGAAAGTCTCCTGAATAGATATAGATAGAGCAACAGCACCTGACAGAGGTTCTACATCATCCCCAGTATATCCATGACCATACACAGAACATGTAGCTTGAGTTTTGCTTTTACACAGTCTCAACAATTGCCTTTAGACTATTGAAACTGTCAGAGAGAGTCAAACATTCACAGGTATTATATTAACCACATTAAACCAAAACTCTGGGATTTCTGGAAAACCACTCTTGCAGTGGGGGCCCCCAACTGCAAGGGTTAACTCTTCCTTAACTCAAGGGCTAGAAGAATAAGCTCTAATACTTACCTCATTCCTCACTCTTGCAGGATCCAGCACTCTTCTCTCCAACACTACGGATTGTTGGTGGGCCCTTGCCATCTTCATGTACAATGCAGGACTATTGGTTCCACATTGTAAATGATGACGTCAGAGTGTGACCATCAACCACAGTGCTGAAGAGAAGAGGTTTCAGAGGACCGGTTGACCAGCATGGTGGAAGTCTGCCAAAGTGAGGAGTAAGGTAGTCATTACGGCTTATTCATCTACTCCTAGACATAACTGGCATTTAACCCTTGAAGGGCAAGGGTGGCGAAGGTTGGGGGGCCCACTTCAGAGGTATTTAAGAAAAAAAAACTTCAACTTTAAAATAATAAAATAGCCAAAAAACAGAAAGAAAATAAAGAATACAATGCATTGTCCTACCACCAACAGAATTGGATTCTTCAGATATTCTTATCTGTGTGCTGTGGTGGGTGGAGAAACGTGCATGCATTGAGTTGGGTTTTCAAGGTACATTAGTGATGTTCAAGATAAATAACTCCGTCATGCACCACACAGCCAATAGTGTATTACTGTGTCATGCACTAATGTTAAATTTTAGGGTTGTATTACTGCTCATTAAGGCCACCCTCTCGTTTTGAATAGACCGAAAACACAACCAAAAAAAAACCCAGAACCATTTTCTTAAAAACCCAGCATTCCACAACACGCATTGTGTGCATTGTGGTGCCCTGCAGTGCAGTTACAGTGCCCACTACTGGTAGAGTGCGTTGGGGTGCCATTCAAAATGAAATGTAAATTTGAAATTTATTTAATATTTTTTTCACCTTATGAATTTAGATTACTTTATTGGTGTATTCTAGTTTTATGCACATCAAGTACTATATATTTTCTATTATGTTGTATTGATTCAGCGCCACACTATTTAAATGTATTTATCGATCAATTGTTCCTATCAGGGGAGACTGATCGGAAAATCAATTGGTCATTTATGTAAGTGTGGATGGCCACTATTGGGCTTTTTAGCAAAAAATAAATAAATAACAGAGGCTCTAATCACTCCTTATTCTATCCACAATAATAATTTTGGCTTTAGATACATTTTAACTATGGAGTTAGGTAGGAACTTAAAGTATTTTTTTCATTTTGGATAGAGTAAGGGAGGGTTATAACCCCTGTTGGTTTAATTTTTGCCATCTGTGCCCATTTGGGGGAGATTTATCAACACATCCTGTCCCATAGCCAAAGAAGAAGTGAAAGGAAATCCCTAGAAATGAACGGAGTCCCTTGGGGTCCCCCAGGTCATCAGAACTGGTGTCCCCAGTATTACTTTTCTGGGAACAACCCAAAATTTGTGATTTACTTTTTTTGCACTTTCAATGTTAATGGAAAACAGGACAAAGAAAGAGGGTGAATCTCCCTCTAATGGGGGCACAGACAGCAAAACAAAATTACAGGCATTCTAATCCCTTTCTACTCTATCCAAAACTAAAGAGAAAGCTTTGTCTTTAGTTATACATTGAAGATGAAAAAAAAGCACAGACGTTGAAAAAAGTTTGGTTGTGTAATAACTTACCAGTGACGGATCTGTTATCTTTTCAATATGCCAAAAAAGATTTCATCCTCAATTACATCCACATAGCCTGGGGCTCATTGACATCCCATATGGACACCTGCAACACAACCAAGAACACATATATTGGTCAAGTATTGGGGCTTGTTTTGTTGAAGGCCAACACGCTAACCAAACTGCTGAATACAAAAATATAAAGGAAATAATATTGAGCGGCGCTGTGAGTGAGACTACCAATATTTTAGCATATAAACTCATAAATCATATAAAATAATGTAAAAGAAACCTTTAAAACTCATAAGGTACATTGACAAACAATACAAAAAAAAAAAAAAATAAATAAATAAGATTAAAAAAAAAAAAAAAAAAATAATAAAAAAAAAAAAAAATATATATATATATATATATATATATATATATCCCAAAACAGTCCACCTCTTCAAAGTGCTAAGAGTCAAAGTAAGGTCGACTGTTTTCGGACTTATGCACAAACATATATATGTATATGTATTTACACACACACACACACATATATATATATATATGTATATCTTATTTGTGCATATATATACAGTGGGTACGGAAAGTATTCAGACCCCCTTAAATTTTTCACTCTTTGTTATATTGCAGCCATTTGCTAAAATCATTTAAGTTCATTCTTCTTCCTCATGAATGTACACATAGCACCCCATACTGACAGAAAAACACAGAATTGTTGACATTGTTGCAGATTTATTAAAAAAGAAAAACTGAAATATCACATGGTCCTAAGTATTCAGACCCTTTGCTCAGTATTTAGTAGAAGCCCCCTTTTGATCTAATACAGCCAGGAGTCTTTTTGGGAAAGATGCAACAAGTCTTTCACACCTGGATTTGGGGATCCTCTGCCATTCCTCCTTGCAGATCCTCTCCGGTTCTGTCAGGTTGGATGGTAAACGTTGGTGGACAGCCATTTTTAGGTCTCTCCAGAGATGCTCAATTGGGTTTAAGTCAGGGCTCTGGCTGGGCCATTCAAGAACAGTCACGGAGTTGTTGTGAAGCCACTCCTTCGTTATTTTAGCTGTGTGCTTAGGGTCATTGTCTTGTTGGAAGGTAAACCTTCGGCCCAGTCTGAGGTCCAGAGCACTCTGGAGAAGGTTTTTGTCCAGGATATCCCTGTACTTGGCCGCATTCATCTTTCCCTCGATTGCAACCAGTCGTCCTGTCCCTGCAGCTGAAAAACACCCCCACAGCATGATGCTGCCACCACCATGCTTCACTGTTGGGACTGTATTGGACAGGTGATGAGCAGTGCCTGGTTTTCTCCACACATACCACTTAGAATTAGGGCCAAAAAGTTCTATTTTGGTCTCATCAGACCAGAGAATCTTATTTCTCACCATCTTGGAGTCCTTCAGGTGTTTTTTTAGCAAACTCCATGCAGGCTTTCATGTGTCTTACACTGAGGAGAGGCTTCCGTCGGGCCACTCTGCCATAAAGTCCCGACTGGTGGAGGGCTGCAGTGATGGTTGACTTTCTACAACTTTCTCCCATCTCCTAACTGCATCTCTGGAGCTCAGCCACAGTGATCTTTGGGTTCTTCTTTACCTCTCTCACCAAGGCTCTTCTCCCCCGATAGCTCAGTTTGGCCGGACAGCCAGCTCTAGGAAGGGTTCTGGTCGTCCCAAACGTCTTCCATTTGAGGATTATGGAGGCCACTGTGCTCTTAGGAACCTTAAGTGCAGCAGAAATCTTTTTGTAACCTTGGCCAGATCTGTGCCTTGCCACAATTCTGTCTCTGAGCTCTTCAGGCAGTTCCTTTGACCTCATGATTCTCATTTGCTCTGACATGCATTGTGATCTGGAAGGTCTTATATAGACAGGTGTGTGGCTTTCCTAATCAAGTCCAATCAGTATAATCAAACACAGCTGGACTCAAATGAAGGCGTAGAACCATCTCAAGGATGATCAGAAGAAATGGAAAGCACCTGAGTTAAATATATGAGTGTCACAGCAAAGGGTCTGCATACTTAGGACCATGTGATATTTCAGTTTTTCTTTTTTAATAAATCTGCAACAATGTCAACAATTCTGTGTTTTTCTGTCAGTATGGGGTGCT